>NW_026968930.1:0-62000 GCF_028390025.1 Pseudophryne corroboree
ACTCACTCTCTCCAGTACACACCTTACCCTGTGTCACTCACTCAATCAATCCAATACATATCCCACCCCGCTTCACTCACTTTCTACAATACACACCCTACCCTGCTTCACTCACTCTCTCCAGTACACACCCTGCCCCGCTTCACTAAATCTGCAATATGCACCCTACACCACTTTGCTCACTCTCTCCAATACGCACCTACCCCTCTTCACTAAATCTCTCCACTATGCACCCTACCCTACCCCACTTCACTCACTCTCTCCAATATGCACCCTTTCACGCTTTGCTCACTCGCTCCAATACGCACCCTTTCCCACTTTGCTCATTCTCTCCAATAAGCACACTACCCCACTTTGCTTACTCTCTCCAATATGCACCCTACGTCACTTCACTCACTTTCTCTAATACGCACCATACCCCGCTTCACTCACTCTCTCCAATACACAACCTATCCTGCTTCACTCACTCTTTCATATACGCACCGCACCCTGATTCACTAACTCTCTCCAATACGCTCCATACCCTCTTCACTAATTCTTTCCAATATGCAGCCTACCCCGCTTCGCTCACTCTCTCCAATACTCACCCAACCCCGCTTCACTGACTCTCTCCAATACACACCCTACCATGATTCACTCACTCTCTCTAATATGCACCCTACCCCGCTTCACTCACTGTATCCAATACGCACCCTACCCCGCTTCACTCACTCTCTACAATACGCACCCTACCCCGCTTCACTAATTCTCTCCAATATGCACCCTACCCCGCTTCGCTCACTCTCTCCAATATGCACTCTACCACACTTCGCTCACTCTTTCCAATACGCACCATACCCCACTACACTCACTCTCTCCAATAAACACTGCTTCACTCACTCTCTCTCCAATACACACCCTACACTGCTTCACTCACTTTCTCCAATACACACCCTATCTGGATTCACTCACTCTCTACAATACGCATCCTACTCCACTTCACTCACTCTCTCCGATACACACCCTACCCCACATCACTCACTCTCTCCAATACACACCCTACCAAGCTTCACTAACTCTCTCCAATACACACCCTACCCCACTTTACTCACTCTCTCCGATACACACCCTACCCTGTGTCACTCACTCAATCCAATACATATCTCACCCCGCTTCACTCACTTTCTACAATACACTCCCTACCCCGCTTCACTCACTCTTTCCAATACACTCCCTACCCCGCTTCACTCACTCTTTCCAATACACTCCCTACCCCACTTCACTCACTCTTTTCAATACACACCCTACCCCGCCTCACTCACTCTCTCCAATACACACCCTACCCTACTTTACTCACTCTCTCCGATACACTCCCTACCCCATATCGCTAACTCTCTCTACAATACACACCCTACCCTGCTTCACTCACTCTCTCCAATACACTCCCTACCCCACATCGCTAACTCTCTACAATACACACCCTACCCGCTTTACTCACTCTCTCCAGTACACACCTTACCCTGTGTCACTCACTCCATCCACTACATATCCCACCCCGCTTCACTCACTCTCTCCAGTACACACCCTACCCTGCTTCACTCACTCTCTCCAGTACACACCCTACCCTGCTTCACTAAATCTGCAATATGCACCCTACACCACTTTGCTGACTCTCTCCAATACGCACCTACCCCTCTTCACTAAATCTCTCCACTATGCACCCTACCCTATCCCACTTCACTCACTCTCTCCAATACGCACCTTTTCCCACTTTGCTCATTCTCTCCAATATGCACACTACCCCACTTTGCTTACTCTCTCCAATATGCACCCTACGTCACTTCACTCACTTTCTCTAATACGCACCATACCCCGCTTCACTCACTCTCTCCAATACACAACCTATCCTGCTTCACTCACTCTTTCATATACGCACCGTACCCTGATTCACTAACTCTCTCCAATACGCTCCATACCCTCTTCACTAATACTTACCAATATGCAGCCTACCCTGCTTCGCTCACTCTCTCCAATACTCACCCAAACCCGCTTCACTGACTCTCTCCAATACACACCCTACCATGATTCACTCACTCTCTCTAATATGCACCCTATCCCGCTTCACTCACTGTATCCAATACGCATCCTGCCCCGCTTCACTCACTCTACAATACGCACCCTACCCCGCTTCACTAATTCTCTCCAATATGCACCCTACCCCGCTTCACTCACTCTCTCCAATACACACCCTATCCCGCTTCGCTCACTCTCTCCAATATGCACCCTACCACACTTCACTCACTGTATCCAATACGCATCCTGCCCCGCTTCACTCACTCTACAATACGCACCCTACCCTGCTTCACTAATTCTCTCCAATATGCACCCTACCCCGCTTCACTCACTCTCTCCAATACACACCCTATCCCGCTTCGCTCACTCTCTCCAATATGCACCCTACCACACTTCGCTCACTCTTTCCAATACGTACCATACCCCACTACTCACTCTCTCCAATAAACACCACTTCACTCACTCTCTCTCCAATACACACCCTACACTGCCAGGCCCGGCGACAGGGGGGGTCAAAGGGGACACCCGTAACGGGCCCCGACGTTGTGAGGGGCCCCAAGGGTCTGGGCATCAACCATGGCATCAAGCTGTGTCAGTGCAACACGTAGGATGGGGTAAAATTTAAATGGATTGCGCTGGCCGGAAGAGAGTCGTGGCACTGTATAGTTGATAACTCCGTCGGTGGAAGCCAGACGTGCACGCAGGGGGGGGGTTCCGAGTACCTAGAAACCCCCCCTGGCCGCCGATCCATCTGCGCTGCTGATCGTTTTTTGTGTGTGTATACAGCGTGAGGAACTGACAGGCTGCAGCAGCTCCATCCTTACACAGAGACGCTTGGTGCCTGTAGAGGGAGCTGCAGTGACAGCGCAGCACACAGCTCCTCTCAGGAGGTACTGTACTTGTACGTGAGGTGAAAGAGAAAAAGTCTGGTGACGGTGAGGGCACTGGGTGGGCACTGGATGTGTCCAATACTCTCACTGAATCCAGGTGGGTGTTAGATACTGTATGTTGGGATTGAAGGAGAGGCCGGTGGTGTGTAATAAAATAGGCTGGCTGGGGGGGATGGTGATGGAAGGCTGTAGTTACTTATAATGGTGTGTGTATGTATGGCATGTGTAGTGTGTGTGTATGCAAAGCATGCTATATGCATGTATAGTGGCCCTCATTCCGAGTCGTTCGCTCGGTATTTTTCATCGCATCGCAGTGAAATTCCGCTTAGTACGCATGCGCAATATTCGCACTGCGACTGCGCCAAGTAATTTTACAATGGAGATAGTATTTTTACTCACGGCTTTTTCATCGCTCCGGCGATCGTAATGTGATTGACAGGAAATGGGTGTTACTGGGCGGAAACAGGCCGTTTTATGGGCGTGTGGGAAAAAACGCTACCGTTTCCGGAAAAAACGCAGGAGTGGCCGGAGAAACGGGGGAGTGTCTGGGCGAACGCTGGGTGTGTTTGTGACGTCAAAACAGGAACGACAAGCACTGAACTGATCGCAGATGCCGAGTAAGTCTGAAGCTACTCTGAAACTGCTAAGTAGTTTGGAATCGCAATATTGCTAATACATCGGTCGCAATTTTAAGAAGCTAAGATTCACTCCCAGTAGGCGTAGGCTTAGCGTGAGCAACTCTGCTAAATTCGCCTTGCGAGCGATCAACTCGGAATGAGGGCCTGTGTGTGTATGTATACTATGAATGCATGTATACTGTGGGTGTATGTATGCATGTATACTGTGTATGTATGCTATGCGTATGTATACTGTGTATGTATGTATGTATGTGTAACAGACTGCAAATTGTCCTGAATTCCTTTCCCCTTCGCGAGAGTCAACAAGTGAACTCAATTCCACACGTAACACTCCGATATCAAAGAAAATTCTTCTTTATTACTTTATAGTCGTTCTCCAGCTGAGAATTTAAGTATCGTAGATTTACCTTTACATAACATACAATATGACTTCACAGTTGTAGATAAATAATAAATTCATCGTGAGTTCTTTTATTGCACAGGAACTGGATCGTTACGACGCTCTCTCTCTCCGCCTATGTTGGATCCCTAGAAGGAAGTGCACTTTATACTCACAACTTTAAAAGCATTAAGTACTAGGCTAAATCGGAGCCACTAGGCAGAACAACCCGTTAAATAATGGTAATTTTCTCAACTATAGACTAAGGCAAACCTCTCACTAAATGTGATAATTCGCGGAATCTTAACAGTTTTAAACAGTAAGGGTTAGAATAGTAGTGTACACTCCACCCCCTTGCGCCCCATACCAAGGCATGCAATTAGAAGGAATAACAAAACAAAACAAAAAAATATCTCTTTAGAGCACGTGCACGGCTATATATGTCTTAAAGAGAGCTCTCTTACTGTTTGTTACTCGGGTCAAGTATAAACTGGGTTTAGAAGTTTGGGTCTGATTTTCCTAGGTGATGCTGTCTATTCTAATGACCTGAACGGTTCCTGAGTGCTAATGCTCAGCTCCAGAAAGTCTATCGGCTTTCCTTGATACCTTGTGAGGTTTAATTATGGCTTGAGTTCCAAATCTCTAGTGTACCGTCTCTCCAACACGAGTTCCTCGGCTGCTACTTTATATTCTTTGCGGGGCACTACAGAATCATCCTATTCCTATATAACACTTGGACAGCTGTGTGGTACTGTGATTTTATAACTCAGTATCAGTCTATGTGGTTTGTCCTATGCAATTTCTCGCACTCCTCCCAGGCTGCTGTCCTAGGGACCTGGTCCCTTAGCTACGTTAATTCTTCACCTCTCTAGCTGAGTTGATCTCTCTAGAGCTGCCTTTAGAACAGAGCTTATTTGTGAGCATAGATGTCGGGGAAAGAGGCCAGTGTCCCAAGTAAGTCTGACTTGGTTGCCCAAAATGTCTCTGTATTAGGTCTATGTCAGGGCTGCATCAGGGATCACAGCTGAAGGCACTACTATCTGTGTGACTACCCTGGCTGAGACACTACTGCTGTCGCTGGAGCTCACAGATATGAGAGAGGGGGAGTTTCACCTACGTGGTTCTCTTGGTGTTGTCAGCCGCCTTCTCCCGCCTCCTGGTGCGGCCGCAGTGAGGGAGACACCCCTGGAGCCGCCTCCTGCTGTTATTACAGTCCGGGGTGGGAAGGAGCGTCACTCTCTTCACTCGGTGCGGACTCCGCCTCCGGCCCGCCTCTTGGGGTGGCGACGGCCTGTAAGCCGCGCTTTTGCTCTGCCTCCCGGGGCGGTGACGGCCTGTAAGCCGCACTTCTGCTCCACCTCCCGGCCGCCTCCAGCCCGCCTCCGCTCCGTCCCGCTGTCTCACCGCTCAGGCTGCTGTGCCTTACCACGGCCAGGCTTTCTCCTTCCCACACTGTCTGCCGGGTAGTCCGGGGACTTCACACTCGGTGTCGCGCCGGGGAGAACCACACGATCAGCCCTACGCAGTCCTGCTTCAGTCTCTCTGGGACTCTGGGGGGTAAGTGCGCAGCTCTTTTTCTTAACGGCTGTCCTAAGGCACGAGTCTCGGTGTAGCCGGCGCGTGGATTTGATCCAACAGTTTTTGTTTTTTTAACCACGCGCTGGCCCCCTGCACCTGTCCAACTACTGCCAGAAGTATGCACTATATGTGGCCACAGGCACCCATTTTTCCACTGTCACCAATGTATATAGTATATACTGAACACAGCATCTGTGTTATTATAGGTACATACCAATATATATATATATATATATATATATATATATATAATTATTATTTCACCAAGAGTCAAATAACTATACGTATGGAATCCACAGCCAGGTGGAATGTGGTGGGGGTGTCACATATGTATGTATGTATGCAGTGTGTATGTATGCCGCGTGCATGTACAGTATACTGTATGTACGCTGCATGCATGTATAGTCTGTGTGTGTGTTTGTATGTATGCTGTGTGCATGTATACTATGTGTGCTATATTGTGTGTGTGTGTGTGTGTGTGTGTGTGTGTGTGTGTGTGTGTGTGTGTGTATGCTACTGTATGTGTATGTACGGTGGTCCGCCACTCCTCTGACATTCAAAATAATACTCAAGTGCCCTCTGTAAATAATTATAATCCCGATAAAAAAGGCAGGTGCACTCAGATATTACAAAAAAACTGTAATGATGCAAAGTCACAGCATATCCACGTTTCGGGGGCCCGTAGCCCTGACATGTTGATATGCTGTGACTTTGCATCATTACAGATTTTTTGTAAAATCTGAGTGCACCTGCCTTTTTTACTGGGATTATATACAGTATATTCAAACACAGTACATGTATACCCACCCACACATATACGTATACAAACACATGAATACATACATGTACGGAAACCCCCCTATGGAAATCCTGCGTTTGCCACTGGAACCCCACCCCCCCCCCCCCCCCCCCTCTCTGCGGCGGTAACCCAGCCACTGCCCACATTCACCTGTCTGTGTCCCACTGTGTGCGTAGATATCACATGACGCATCCATGCGACGCTACACCCTTCACTTACTCCCCGCCTTTCACAGTTCACTTCAGTCTTTGCAGTGGCGACGGTCCTAAGAGGAAGCCAGTCCAGTGCCCAGGAGAAACACTGGACTGCAGGAGAAACAGCCCAGGCAGCTTGGAACTGGAGGATAGCAGTGGTATTCTGGTAAGTGACAGCAGTCAGAGTGTGGAAACGCTGTCACGCAGTGTCTCTCATGAGCCAAAGCATACAATGTTTTAAAAAACAAACAAACCAGATAATATTCAATAATGCAATGCTATTTCAAAGTAATGCAGCATATTTTTATTAAAGTGCATAGTGAATATTATCTGTGTTTTTTTTATAATATTTAAAAAAACATTCAATATGCAATGTAATAAAAATATACTGCACTACTGCTGAGGATATGCTATAACACGATCTGCATTTTCAATAGAACGTCTCTACCTGATAGCAGTGACATTAGTGGTTTTTATTAATATTGTTGAATTGTCGGCATAATGTTATTTTAGAATTAAATAACATTATGCCAGCAATTCAACAATATTAATAACAAATACTAATTTCACTGGTAGAGGACTTCTATTCAAAGTGCAGATAATATATTATGGTCCACTTTGCTCAGCAGTAGTGCAGTGTACTGTATGTATAGTAACATCCCTAACTGTGTGGAGTTTGTATATTCTCCCCATGCTTATGTGGGTTACCTCTGGGTACTTGAGTGTCCTCCCACACTCCAAAGATATACTGTGTGTAAATCAGTGTGTGTACACGTGTTTAGGGCAGACTAAATGGGCCAAGTGGTTCTTATCTGCTGTCAAATTCTCTATTTCTTTGTGTTCACCTGAACAATACACCTATATGGCAATACATTTATTGGCACATGCAAGGGACGGATGTGCGGGTCTGATATCCGGGGGGGAGGGGGAGGTGTTTGGAGGGAAGAGGGGGGCCCCAGAGGTATCAGTGTACCGGGCCCCGAGATTTCTGTTGCCGGCCCTGTACACTGCTTCACTCACTTTCTCCAATACACACCCTATCTGGATTCACTCACTCTCTACAATACGCATCCTACCCCACTTCACTCACTCTCTCCAATACGAACACTACCCTGATTCGCTCACTTTCTCCAATACACACCCTACTCCGCTGTAAAAGTCATTTTGCTTTCTAATAAATATTTAAGATGCCAGCTCTATTATATACTGTGGACGCCTGCACAACATATTACCATGTGCTATAAATGTGCGCTACACATCGCAAAACACTACATCCCATAAGAGGAAAACAATACACCCACACATTATCTGAGTTCCAAAGCTCATTGATATATGTATTTGTTATTATAAGGATTTGTATTCAATATATCACAATGTACAGTATGTGTGTGTATGTGTATATATATATATATATATATCTAGTTACAGTTTACACAGTAAGCAGTTATTACAAACTAATTCAAATACATACATAGCCAGCAATACATCACCATATTTTGCTCAAATAAAGTCTCCACTCCATCTCGCTCTCTCTCTCTCTCTTAGTAAAATCATGCAGCCACTGGACAGTCAGCATCTCCACCATCATCTGGGACAAAGAACAGAGAGCTCTTGTGTCTGCAATCAGCTATATACTATGTATTTTGGGGGAGTGCACACATCTCTTGTTACTAGTCTAGGGGAGGGAACTTTCTCATTCATGATGAGTCACTGGTCAGTTCATATACAAGCAACGTCCAGCCTTGATGGTGTAATTACAGGAGATAGCCACTGGTCAGGCATGCTGTCTTCCAGGAAATCCATTGTTCTAATAAGAGTGACTTTAGCTTTCATACATTTAATCATATCTACTAATGGCAACGTGCTACAACTTATTAACAGGCATCAAATGAATCTACACATTAATCTGGTTACTGTGACACCAAGCACGACATGTCCATCTTGCTCCGTTCCAATAATACACATACATGACGTTACTCCATTATATAATTTAAAAACCTTATGATGTCTGGCGCTTGATATGTTCAATTTATGTGCTGTATGAAATATGTGTCAAATCTATCTTTGTGGCATGTCTGTGTAAATGCGTATGTTACCATATATTGCTGTGCTCACTGCGCGTATTTGCAAGCTTAGCGACTCATAATGTGTGGAGTCTGTATGTTCTCTCTATGTAATATTTTTGACTTCGACACTGCTTCGCTCACTCTTAAAAATGCACCCTACCCCGATTCATTCACTCTCTCCAATAGGCACACTACTCCGCTTCGCTCACTTTCTCCAATACTAATCCTACCCCGCTTTGCTCACTCTCTCCAATATGCAGCCTATCCCAGTTCGCTCACTCTCTCCATTACGCCCACTACCCCGCTTCGCTCACTCTCTCCAATACTAATCCTACCCCGCTTCACTTACTCTCTCCAATACGCACCCTACACCGCTTCGCTCACTCTCTCCATTACGCCCACTACCCCGCTTCGCTCACTCTCTCCAATACTAATCCTACCCCGCTTCACTTATTCTCTCCAATACGCACCCTACACCGCTTCGCTCACTCTCTCTCCAATACACACCCTATCCCAATTTGCTCACTCTCCCCAATACACACCTTACCCTGCTTAACTCACTGTATCCAATACGCACCATAACCGCTTCACTCACTCTACAATACGCACCCTACCCCGCTTCACTAATTCTATCCAATATGCACCCTACACTGCTTCACTAATTCTCTCCTATATGGCTTCACTGACTCTCTCCAATATGCACCCTTTACCGCTTTGCTCATTCTCTCCAATACGCACACTACCCCACTTCGCTCTCACTCTCCAATATGCACCCTACCCCGCTTAACTGACATTCTCCAATAAGCACATTTTCCCGCTTCACTCATTCTCTCCAATATGCTCCCTACCCCGCTTCGCTCAAACTCTCCAATACACACCCTACCCCAATTCGCTCACTCTCATAAATACGTATTCTACCCCACTTTACTCACTCTCTCCAAAACGCACCCTACTCCACTTCATTCACTCTCTCCAATAGGCACACAACTCCGCTTCGCTCAATCTCTCCAATATGCACCCTACCCCGATTCGTTCACCCTCTCCAATACAAAACCTACCCCGCTTCACTGACTCTCTCCAATACGCACCCTTTCCTGCTTTGCTCATTTTCTACAATACACACCCTACTCCACTTTGCTTACTCTCTTCAATACACACCCTACCCCGCTTCACTGACTTTCTCTAATATGCACACTTTCCTGCTTTGCTCATGCTCTCCAATACGCATCTTATCCCGCTTCGCTCACTCTCTCCAATATACACACTACCCTGCTTCAGTCACCCTCTCCAATACGCACCCTACCCCGCTTCACTAATTCTCTCCAATACACACCCTACCCCACTTCACTGACTCTCTCCAATACGCACCCTACCTCTTTTCTCACTCTCTCCAATACGCACACTCCCCACTTCGCTCACTCTCTCCAATATGCACACTACCCCGCTTCCCTCACTCTCTCCAGTATGCACACTACCCCGCTTCCCTCACTCTCTCCAGTATGCACACTACCCCGCTTCCCTCACTCTCTCCAGTATGCACACTACCCCGCTTCCCTCACTCTCTCCAGTATGCACACTACCCCGCTTCCCTCACTCTCTCCAATACGCACCCTATCACGCTCCACTCACTCTCTCCAATATGCACCCTATCCTGCTTCACTCACTCTCTCTCCAATATGCACCCTACCCTGCTTCACTAATTCTCTCCAATACACACACTTCCCCGCTTCATTGACTCTCACCAATACGCACCCTACCCCTTTTCTCTCACCGTCTCCAATACCCACACTACCCCGCTTCTCTCACTCTCTCCAATACAATCCCTACACCGCTTAGCTCACTCTCTCCAATATGCAGGCTACCGCGCTTCGCTCACTCTCTCCATTATGCACCCTACCCTGCTTCGCTCCATCTCTCCAATACACATCCTATCCCGCTTCACTCACTCTTTCCAAAACGCACCCTACCCCGCTTCACTACTTCTCTCCAATATGCAACCTACCCCACTTCACTAATTCTCTCCAATACGCACCCTGGGGGTAATTTTGAGTTGATCAGAGCATGAACTTTGTTAGCAGTTTGGCAAAACCATGTGCAGTGCAGGGGGGCAGATATAACATGTGCAGAGAGAGTTAGATTTGGGTGGGGTGTGTTCAATCTGAAATCTAATTTGCAGTGTAAAAATAAAGCAGCCAGTATTTACACTGCACAGAAACAAAATAACCCACCCAAATCTAACTCTCTCTGCACATGTTACATCTGCCTCCCCTGCAGTGCACATGGTTTTGCCCAACTGCTAACAAAGTTCCTGCTGCGATCAACTCATTAAGTTATATATCCCCCTCTCAGCTTCCCTTCCTCCTCTGTAGCTTCATCTCTCTCACCTACCCTTCCTCAATAATTATATGTAACCTTCTCAGCTTTCCTTCCCCCTCTGTAACTTCATCCCTCTCTCACCTACCCTTCCTCAATAATTATATATCCCCCTCTCAGCTTCCCTTCCTCCTCTGTAGCTTCATCTCTCACCTACCCTTCCTCAATAATTATATATCCCCCTCTCAGCTTCCCTTCCTCCTCTGTAGCTTCATCTCTCACCTACCCTTCCTCAATAATTATATATCCCCCTCTCAGCTTCCCTTCCTCCTCTGTAGCTTCATCTCTCTCACCTACCCTTCCTCAATAATTATATGTAACCTTCTCAGCTTTCCTTCCCCCTCTGTAACTTCATCCCTCTCTCACCTACCCTTCCTCAATAATTATATATCCCCCTCTCAGCTTCCCTTCCTCCTCTGTAGCTTCATCTCTCTCACCTACCCTTACTCAATAACTTATATATTCTTCTCTCAGCTTCCCTTCCTCCTCTGTAACTTCATCTCTCTCACCTACCCTTACTCAATAATTATATTTCTCTGACGTCCTAGTGGATGCTGGGAACTCCGTAAGGACCATGGGGAATAGCGGCTCCGCAGGAGACTGGGCACAAAAAGAAAGCTTTAGGACTACCTGGTGTGCACTGGCTCCTCCCCCCATGACCCTCCTCCAAGCCTCAGTTAGATTTTTGTGCCCGACCGAGCAGGGTGCAATCTAGGGGGCTCTCCTGAGCTTCTTAGATAAAAGTTAGTTTTAGGTTTTTTATTTTCAGTGAGACCTGCTGGCAACAGGCTCACTGCATCGAGGGACTAAGGGGAGAAGAAGCGAACCTACCTGCTTGCAGCCAGCTTGGGCTTCTTAGGCTACTGGACACCATTAGCTCCAGAGGGACCGAACACAGGCCCAGCCTCGGAGTCCGGTCCCAGAGCCGCGCCGCCGGCCCCCTTACAGAGCCAGAAGCAAGAAGAGGTCCGGAAAATCGGCGGCAGAAGACATCAGTCTTCATCAAGGTAGCGCACAGCACTGCAGCTGTGCGCCATTGCTCCTCATGCACACCTCACACTCCGGTCACTGATGGGTGCAGGGCGCTGGGGGGGGGGGGGGGGCGCCCTGAGCAGCAATATTAACACCTTGGCTGGCAAAAATACATCACATATAACCCCCAGGGCTATATGGATGTACATTAACCCCTGCCAGAATCCATAAAAATGCGGGAGAAAAGTCCGCGAAAAAGGGGCGGAGCTATCTCCTCAGCACACTGGCGCCATTTTTCCCTCACAGCTCCGTTGGAGGGAAGCTCCCTGGCTCTCCCCTGCAGTTAATACACTACGGAAAGGGTTAAAAAGAGAGGGGGGGCACAATTTAGGCGCAGTATACATATATATATGCAGCTATAAGGGAAAACACTTTTTATAGGTGCTATCCCTGTGATATATAGCGCCCTGGTGTGTGCTGGCATACTCTCCCTCTGTCTCCCCAAAGGGCTTTGTGGGGTCCTGTCCTCTATCAGAGCATTCCCTGTGTGTGTGCTGTGTGTCGGTACGGCTGTGTCGACAGGTATGTGGAGGATAATGAGGTGGAGGCGGAGCGAATGCCTGTAAATATGTTGTCACCCCCTGCGGGGTCGACACCGGTGTGGTTGAACTTATGGAAAGATTACGTGAAAGTGTCAACTCCTTACATAAAAGGTCGACGACACAGAACAGCCGGCTACTCAGCTTGTGCCTGTTCCAGCGTCTCAAATGTCATGGGGTGCTCTAAATGAGGTGTGTGAGGAAGAGTGGTCTTCCCCCGGTAAGAAATTGATAATTTCTAAAACGGTTATTGGCAGCGTACCCTTTCCCGCCAGAGGATAGGTCACGCGGGGAAACACCCCATAGGGTAGATACAGCGCTTACACGCTTATCAGAAAAGGTGGCACTACCGTCTCCGGATACGGCCGCCCTGAAGGGACCTGCTGATAGAAAGCAGGAGGTTACCCTATAAGATATAGTCACACACTAGGGCATTATATTGCGACCAGCCGTTGCTTCGGCATGGATGTGCAGTGCTCCCTCTGCGTGGTCAGATTCCCTGTCGGAAAATAACTATGGATAGGGACAATATTTTGCTGAAAATAGAGCACATGAAAGACGTGGTCTTATACATACGTGATACACAGAGGGATATTTGCCGGCTGGCATCAAAAATAAGCGCTAGGTCCATTGCCGCCAGACGGGGGTTATGGACTTGGCAATGGTCAGGCGATGCCGACTCGAATCGGCACATGGAAGTTGCCCTATAAGGGGGTAAAACTGTTTGGGGATGGTTTTTCAGACCTCGTTTCCACAGCTACTGTTGGGAAATCGATTTTTTTGCCACAGGCTACCCCACAACAAAAGAAAGCACCGTATCATCGAGTACAGTCCTTTCGGCCCCAGAAAAGCAAGAGGACTAGAGGCTCATCCTTTCTGCCGAGAGGCAAAGGTAGAGGAAAAAGCTGCAACACACAGCTAGTTCCCAAGAGCAGAAATCCTCCCTGCGTCCGGTAGGTCCACAGCATGGTGCGGGGGCTGCTCAGGCGGACCCGGGTACGGTGGGGGCCCGTCTCAGAAATTTCAGCGGACAGTGGGCTCTCTCACATGGATCCCTGGGTCCTTCAAGTAGTATCTCAGGGGTACAGGCTGGAGTTCGAGACGTTCTTCCCCCCGCCGTTTCCTAAAATCTGCCTTACCGGCACCTCCCTCTGCCAGGGAGACGGTGTTGGTGGATATTCAACACTATAATCACAACAAGTGATTGTCAAGGTGCCCCTCCTTCAGCAAGGAAGGGGTTACTATTCCACAGTGGTTGTGGTACCGAAACGTTTCGGTGAGACCCATCTTGAAATTAAAATACTTGAACTTTTATATCAGAAGATTCAAGTTCAAGATGGAATCGCTCAGGGCGGATATTACGAGCCTGGACGAGGGGGATTACAGGGTCTCCCTGGACATCAAGGATGCGTACCTGCATGTCCCCATTTACCCTCCTCACCAGGAGTACCTCAGATATGTGGTACAGGACTGTCACTATCAGTTCCAGACGCGGCCGGTGGAGTTGTCCACGGCACCGAAGGTCTTTACCTAGGTAATGGCAGAAGTGATGATACTCCTTCGCAAGAAGGAAGTTTTTATTATCCCGTACTTGGACGATCTCCTGATAAAGGCGAGGTCCAAAGAACAGTTGGTAGTGGGGGTAGCACTCTCTCGGGAAGGGCTACAACAGCACGACTGGATTCTCAATATTCCAAAGTCACAGCTGGTCCCGACGACACGTCTTCTGTTCCTGGAAATGTTTCTGAACGCAGACCAGAAAAGAGTGTTTCTTCCAGTGGAAAAAGCCGAGGAGTTGTCATCTCTAGTCAGAGACATCCTATAACCAGGACAGGTGTCGGTACATCAATGCACACGAGTCCTGGGAAAAATGGTAGCTTCGTACGAAGCATAATTCCATTCGGAAGACTCCACGCAAGGATGTTCCAGTGGGACCTGTGGGACTAATGGTCAGGGTCCCATCTACAGATACAACAGCGGATAACCCTGTCAGCAAGAAACAGGGTGTCGCTGCTGTGGTGGCTGCAGAGGGCTCATCTACTAGAGGGCCGCAGATTCGGAATACAGGACTGGGTCCTGGTGACCACGGATGCCAGCCTTCGGGGCTGGGGTGCAGTCACACAGGGAAGAAATTTCCAAGGAGATTTCGCTTCACATAAATATTCTGCAGCGAAGGGCCATTTACAATGCCCTAAGCCAAGCAAGGCCCCTGCTTCAGAACCAGCCGGTACTGATCCAATCAGACGACATCACGGCGGTCGCCCATGTAAACAGACAGGGCGGCACAGGAAGCAGGATGGCAATGGCAGAAGCCACAAGGATTCTCCGATGGGCGACCTACACCCAGGAGAATGGGGACTTCATTCAGAAGTTTTCCAAATGCGGGTAAACCGTTGGGAATGACCACGGGTGGACATGATGGCGTCCCGCCTCAACAAGAAGTTGAAAAGATATTGCGCCAGGTCAAGGGACCCTCAGGCGATCGCTGGGGACGCTCTAGTGACACCGTGGGTGTACCAGTCGGTTTATGTGTCTCCTCCTCTACCTCTCATACCCAAGGTACTGAGAATAATAAGAAGGCGAAGAGTGAAAACCATACTCGGGGTTCCGGATTGGCCATGAAGAGCTTGGTACCCGGAACTTCAAGAAATGCTGGCAGAGGACCCTTGGCCTCTGCCGCTTAGACAAGACCTGCTGCAGCAGGGACCCTGTCTGTTCCAAGACTTACCGCGGCTGCGTTTGACGGCATGGCGGTAGAACACCGGATCCTAAAGGAAAAGGGTATTCCGAAGGAAGTCATCCCTACCCTGATCATAGCCAGGAAGGTTGTCACCACAAGACATTATCGCCGCGTTTGGCGAAAATTTATTGCTTGGTGGGAGGCCATGAAGGCCCCGACGGAGGAATTTCAACTATGTCGATTCCTGCACTTCCTGCAAGCAGGGGTGACGTTTGGGCCTCAAATTGGGGTCCATCAAGGTCCAGATTTCGGCTCTGTCGATTTTCTTCCAGAAAGAACTGGCTTCACTGCCTGAAGTTCAGACTTTGGTTAAAGGAGTACTACATATTCAGCCTCCTTTTGTGCCTCCTGTGGCACTTTTTGGATCTCAACGTGGTGTTGGATTTCCTAAAGTCGCATTGGTTGAGCCACTTAAAACCATGGAGCTAAAGTATCTCGTGTGGAAAGTGGTCATGCTGTTGGCCTTGGCCTTGGCCAGGCGTGTGTCAGAATTGGCGGCTTTGTCATGTAAAAGCCTTATCTGATTTTCTATATGGATAGGGCAGAGTTGAGGACTCGTCCTCAGTTTCTCTCAAAGGTGGTCTCAGGTTTTCACTTGAACCAACCTATTGTGGTGCCTGCGGCTACTAGGGACTTGGAGGATTCCAAGTTGCTGGACGTAGTCAGGGCCCTGAAAATTTTATTTTTCCAGGACGGCTGGAGTCAGGAAAACTGACTCGCTGTTTATCCTGATGGCACCCAACAAGCTGGGTGCTCCTGCTTCTAAGCAGTCTATTGCGCGCTGGATTTGTAGCACTATTCAGCTGGCGCATTCTGCGGTAGGATGACCGCAGCCTAAATCAATAAAAGCCCATTCCACAAGGAAGGTGGGCTCATCTTGGGCGGCTGCCCGAGGGGTCTCGGCTTTACAACTTTGCCGAGCAGTTACTTGGTCAGGGGCAAACACGTTTGCAAAATTCTATGAATTTGATACCCTGGCTGAGGAGGACCTGGAGTTCTCTCATTCGGTGCTGCAGAGTCATCCGCACTCTCCCGCCCATTTGGGAGCTTTGGTATAATCCCCATGGTCCTTACGGAGTTCCCAGCATCCACTAGGACGTCAGAGAAAATAAGAATTTACTTACCGATAATTCTATTTCTCGTAGTCCGTAGTGGATGCTGGGCGCCCATCCCAAGTGCGGATTGTCTGCAATACTTGTACATAGTTATTGTTAACTAATCGGGTTCTTGTTGTGAGCCATCTATTCAGAGGCTCCTCTGTTATCATGCTGTTAACTGGGTTTCATATCACAAGTTGTACGGTGTGATTGGTGTGGCTGGTATGAGTCTTACCCGGGATTCAAAATCCTTCCTTATTGTGTACGCTCGTCCGGGCACAGTATCCTAACTGAGGCTTGGAGGAGGGTCATGGGGGGAGGAGCCAGTGCACACCAGGTAGTCCTAAAGCTTTCTTTTTGTGCCCAGTCTCCTGCGGAGCCGCTATTCCCCATGGTCCTTACGGAGTTCCCAGCATCCACTACGGACTACGAGAAATAGAATTATCGGTAAGTAAATTCTTATTGTAACCTTCTCAGCTTTCCTTCCCCCTCTGTAACTTCATCTCTCTATCACCTACCCTTCCTCAATAACTTATATATCCCTCTCCCCACGCTTTCCTTCTGTTATGATATGGTGCACTCTGTACGTGTCTCCTTCTGTGTATCAGTCTATGGGTGCTTCCCCTAGTGATAGACCTTTAGTGCCAGAAGTCACTCGGAGGTGGAGTCATATAATGTAGATCTTGTTCCTCCATCTCAGAGTGTGAGGATAGTGTTACATACACAGAGACTGAGAGACAGAGTCCTTGTGTACAAGTGAGCAGAGCTGAGACTGGGAGTGGATCTCGGCTGCAGAAACTCCAGTGTTCCAGTGCATGCATCATCTTCTCTACAGTGAGAGTCAGACTGCATGGCTGTGCAGTCGTCCATGCTTCACCACCACAGACACCTCCTGATAAGTACCACTACCTAATGCTGTTACCGTGTGTGATTATATGGGCTTCTCCTTACCGCCATCAGTGTTACATCTGAGTCACCTGTGTTCACTGAATAAACCTGCATTACTGTTTAAGTCACAAAGTGTGTTGACTGATGTAACTGCACCAGATAGCCCAGTACACTCTGCCAACAGGTTATGGGCCCAGTTCTGTGCCCAGACCCACATATACTTAAAGATTGAATAATTACAGTGACACAGTTTTAAGTGACATTTTATACAAGTGCGGAAAGGATGTATAGCACAGGACACAGCATGAGCTTTGCTAAGCTGAAAGGTTCAGATAACTATGGTACATGGAAGTTTGCCATGGAGATGGCAGATTTTGCTGTGGAGCAGCATGTCTATTCAATAGCCAGTGGGAAAGTGTCAGCTAAAGACATGTGGACAGCCCTGCAAAATGCATATGAAGATAAAGGTCTAATGAGAATGATAAGTTTAAAATGCATGCTAATGGAACGAAACTGAGTGCATGCAAGGACATGAATGAATACATTGCTAAGTTATTGTCAATAGCTCAGCAGTTGGCATCTGTGGGTGCAGAGGTGGATGAGGAAGAAGTCGCAATGGCTATGTTACATAATCTGATGCCAGAATTTTATTTTTATGGTGGTTGCATTAGAGTCAAATGACACTAAACCAACAACGGAGATTGTAAGAGCCAATTTGCTGCTTTTCCAAGAATGTATTCCAGTCGGGACCATAGCTGAGACCATAGCTGAGGGTTCTGTCTTGATCACAAAAAGCACAAATGTAAGTGTTTTGTATGTCACAAGAAAGGACATAAAGCTGCAGAATTATTCCAGAAGGTACAGTGGGGGCTCGATCACATCTGGGGAAACAACCCCTATAGAGCCAACCTGGTGTCCTGGATGCGTTACATAGACGATGTGCTTATCCTCTGGAAAGGAGGTAGAGACCTTCTGGAAGAATTCTGCAGCTATCTAAATACGGGAAAGAAAAGCACCAAACAAAGCAAATGCGCAAACACCACAAGTGCAGCCCAGGTCAACTCAAAATGGCTTCACCACACCATAGAAATGTATACAACGGAAAAGAGATAGAAGCGCTATGGAAAGCCGCAATGGAACGCGGTGGAACGCAAATATCACTTCCGGACGTTACCGGAAATGAACAGACGGAGCCTCCACGATTGAATGGAACGCAGTGGAACGCAAACTTCCGGTAATCGGAAGTTGTGCAATGTTAAACAACGGCTCCGTGTTCTATCCTATTGGCTGCTTTAAAGTTGGCGCCCATTCTCAGGTGGGGTGTGGGTGGTCCTAATTATGTTATTTGGTTATAAAAACCCAATTAGATTGTTATACCACCATGCTTCTGACGAAGGACCTTTGAGTCCGAAACGCGTTAAGCAGGTGGATCTTGTGCTCTGGACTTTTGGACTTGCCTCTGGGAACATCTTTGGGGACGGTGATACTTGTTTGGCGGATAGACCGGCTGGTTCCGAATCTCGCTGTCGTGAGAGTCATCCCACCCTTTTTGAGGAGGTTCTATATGCTTTGTCTCTTTGAATCTATGTGAGTGTAACTTTGTAATCTATCTTGTTTTTAACAAACAGTGTTGCACTAAATATATTTTTCTTCATTTGAGCGACATATATTGTGGAGAAGGATGAATAGACATGTGGAGGATGATGGGCATATATATCAATTTTAGAATGTGAGTGCGACACCATATATTTAATGTGTGTTGAATCTAGATACAACAGTGTTGCACTAAGAAATTCTGTTTTCTTCTACCTATTCGAGGCATTTATCTGGAGTGGATCTCTTGAGAGGAGGACGATATCTCTGGAGGAAATCTATCATCCCTATTAAGGGAAATAAAGAGGACTGTATTGTATTATTTGATATACCATATTTGCGCCACGGTGTCTCTCTCTTTTCCGTTGTATAGCTATCTAAATACGAACACGTTAAACATACAGTTCACTTTTGTTAGCAGTATGACTTCAGTTAATTTTCTGGATCTCACTATTAATGTTGAATAGGGGGTGCTGAAAACAAAAACCTATACCAAGCCAACGGATTCACAGGCATACATCCACTCGACCAGCTGTCACCACAGTAACTGGCATAACTCCATACCAGGTGGACGGTTAAAGCGTATTAAACGCAACTGTTCGGATAAAGTTGTATACCAACAAGCAGAGCAAATGTCTCTAAAATTCAGTAAAAGTGTTTATACATCAAAAACAGTAGACAAAGCCTTAGATCAAGCAAAATCCATAGATAGAAATACACTTCTAAAGAAACCAGAACCAAGTACCAAATTGGAACAGGATAAATTTGAATGGGCGTTTATTACAGGCTACAACTCACTACATAAAATATAAGAGAAATCATTTCCTAAACACTGGGGAATCCTGAAGAAGGACCCAGTTTTAGGACAAGAAATCCCTAAAAAATCTGTTTTAATTTACAAAAAAGTAGCTAACATAGGGAACAAGCTGGTTAGAAGTATGCACCCTGCACCACAAGTACAGAGGAGCATCGCACAATAGGATTCCATCGCTGCGGCAAATGCCTGGGATGCAGAAACATAAAGTGAATATAGGAAAATAGAAAGAATAGAGATCAATGGAGTAGACTTAAAAATTGATGGATTAATTACTTGCAACAGTAGAAATATCATCTGTATAGTAGAATGTTCTTTCAATCTATTTTATGTTTGTAGGACCTCAAGACCCCTAAAAACCCAATTGGGGGAACACCTCGTAATATCAGAAAGGGTCTCGAGATGCACTCCCTGTCTAGTCATTTTAAGAACAAACATAATTGCTCCCCCGACCATATTAAAAGGTTTGCAGGGATTAAGCTCATTAAAGGGCATTGCCGCCAAAGGGATATAAGTGCGCAATTGGCAAAGGCCAAAATAAAATTAATCTATGAGCTCAATGCACTTAAACCTCACAGTCTAAATCTAGACTTTGAATTGAAGTGTTTTTTGTGAAAACCATTTGTATGTACTTGCTTTCAATCAGTTTATAGAATTACAAGTCTTTTATTTCTTATCATTTTCTTTGCTTCATATACCATACTAGGTGATTCATTGCGCCCTACGGGCGCTCTTCACACCGTCATAAGGGGCTATGCCCCCTCAACCCTTGCACGCCTTTGTGGTGTGCAATATTTTTATTATATGGAGTATTACCTCCAATCATAATTGTGTGAGAGGTTAAATATTGCATGGACAAAGGGCGTGCAATGGTTAAGGGGTCGAAGCCCCTTACGACGGTGTGAAGAGCGCACACAGGTCCTCATGAATCACCTAGCAGGTGCTGTCGTTGGGGGATTGGTGGGCACGGGGGAGAGGCGGATGGGGTCAGGGGATGCCATGGGTGGGGGGAGGGGAGGTTGCGGGGGTGCCGCTAATGGGGAATTGGCTGGTGAGGTAATGCCGTGGGTGGGGGAGGGTGCATGGGTGCTGCGGGTGGGGGTCCGGAGCTACCGTGGGTGGGAGAGGAGCAGTTGCGGGGGTATCGCAGGTTGGGCAGGGGTGGGTGTGATGGTGCGGCGGGTGGGGGAGGGGCGGGTGTGGGGGTGCTGTGGGTGGGGGAGGGGGTCTGGAGCCACCGTGGGTGCTGGAGGGGGGTGTAGGGGTGCTGCAGATGGGGCCCGGAGGTACTGCGAGTGGAGGAGGGGCGAGTAATGCTTCTTCTACTTCTGGAAGCAGCTAAGCTGCTGTCCTCCCTTTGGCAGTGGCTCTCCCGGAGACTTGCACAGCAGCCAGTCACTATTGTTAGTGCCGGTGTACCAATGCGACGCATTACAGGGAAGAAGATGCACTCAATAAACTACAGCTCTCAGCAGCCCTTAGGGTCAGAATGCTTCGGCGCTAAGGCCTGCTGGGAGCTGTAGTTTATTTAGTGTGTCTACTTTCCTGTAATGTGGCGCATTGTGACACGCTGGCGCTAATAATAGCGACTGGCTGGCAGAACTGAGTGACTGGCTGAATCAATGTAAAAGGTGAGAGTGCTGTGCAGTGTCAGTGACACTGCACACCCTCTGCACTGCACAGCACTGTCACCTTTTACATTGATTCAGCGTCCAGACATTACCCTCCGCGATATCACCCACTCTATCCGTTATATTAGCCATCTCGGGGCTCCCAGGCCGGCAGCCCAGGTGCTGTGTTGCAGAGTCAGGGCCTCTGGGGATCTGGGCGTGGCTGTGGCGGGGAGGCACTTCTGTGACATCATGCGCAGAGGAGGCTCCGGGGCTCAGAGTGTATGTGGCACAGGGAGGGCTATGAAAGCCTTTCACTGCGCCGCTTTCATACACATTTATGCCGGTGCCCGCAGCAGATTTTGTTCCACCTTAGCTGCAGCTAGGGAGTGGGTGTTGTCGTTGCCAGAGGGGGCAGGCGGACTGGCAGTAGGACATAGGACGCTGTAGTAGAAGGATTCCCCCCCCCCCTCCCCTATCTACAGCGCAGAGACTTGCTGCACATGCAGTGGCATACCCTCCAGCTGCACCTTTTTGGCAGGTACAGGACATTTTTAATGGTCTGTACCGATTTTTGGCTTTCCAAACTTTCATTGAAAGTATAGGAAAAGGGGCGTGGCCACGCCACTTTACCCGTGGCCATGACCCCTTTTCAAATTTGTAGCGATTTGTATGTGTAAATTGTTGGAGGGTATGTTGCTACAGATGCAGTGGGGCCTATTTTGAAGTGTGGACCTGGAGCTGCAGCTCCATCAGTCCCATTGTTAATCCTGCTATGTGAACACACAGCAGCCAAAGGGCAGAGCCTCCCATTGGATGTAACCTGTGTGGGAGGGCATTTCTCACCCAATCAACTGTTGACTGGGTGTGATAGACCTGCCACTAACCCAATGAGAGCTCCTAGCCACGCCCAGCGTTATACACACAGGCACAGAGTCACAGATCTGGCCTATTATATAGGAGACACTGGCAAAAGATACATAGGCTATTAGTTACATGCAATGCATGATATGTTAATTTTTACAGCTATGTTTTTTAGGCTCTGCTGATCTTAATACACATATATTTATTTCTTTTGAGGCAAATTACACCCCCCGTCTGATAGCGCTCAGCAATATGCACTACCACAGCGGTTGTCCAGTTCCGCAATATATCTCCAATACGGGTCGGTGATCAGAGAAACTACAAAGCTCAAATACCCATCGGACACTGACGTCATTAAAGTTACTAAAGTACAAATGTAGAAAGAGGATGGATACTGCAGGAAAGCTTATTGGATGTGTCCCGCCGTAACCATAGCAACGGCACAAACTAAGGAAGTGATGTATCGGAGGATCTCGAAGAACGAATGCGTCCAATGAAACTATGGGAACAATCACCATGGAAACAGCCAACGGGGTGGACACGTGACTTTAAGAGAGGAAGTACTGTGAGTCACTACGTCTCTATAGGAACAAAGGAAACAGTCTGGTCACATGACTGCAGCCGATAGAGGGGATTGGACAAACTGGACACACAGCTGTAACCCCTAAACAGGGAATCTGTATGTCACGGATTGGACAGAGGTAGCTTAAATAACCCGTGGGAGTTACAAAATACACTCATTACCTTGAAAATGTCACAACTGAGGGCCTGAGCTGACGGGAGGCAGCCTCAGTTGTAGGGGCTGAGATGTACCGGAACCTGGGAGGTTGTATCAGACCCCTGGACATGTAAGTAACATGAATAATAACTGCCCGAAGGCGTGACCACGACAACTTGGATAAAAGTCAATGATGTTTATTATGACAACTCCGCAACACAGCAGCAGTAAAAGAAAACGTAAAAGTCAGCAAAGAATAAATACAGTTCCTGGGTACTACAGGATGGCAGGAGCCACAGGGCACTGGTAGTGTGAGATAGTTCTTATGATCTTCTAGATGGAAAGTCCTTACCAGGCCCGACTGTAGCAATGGAGATAACCCAGGATTGTGCCAGCTCGTGTTCCAGGAAAAGCTGGGTTGCTGAAGATAAAACAGCTGCTGTGGATACTGGCTGGAACCAGACTGTTGTTAGCACGGAGTGGATACTGGCTGGAACCAGTTAAATAATAAATGAACTTGGGAGCGATGAAATATGAACTGAAATGTAGAACTTGAGAGCGGAGAAATAATAATACCGGTGGAGAGTGGTAAAGTGTAGAAAGGACACCGGCCCTTTAAGGGAAGCTGTACTCTGCTGGAAGCTGAGCTGGAAGCAGGAAATGTTGTAGCTGGAAACAGATGAATCCACAATGGATTGGAGAGTCAGGCTACACCGCAGGTGGAATGCTGGTGCGGGTCTCTATGGTGGAAGTCTTGAGACAGGAGCTGGAACCTGGAAGACAATCACAGGAGAGAGACAAACAGGAACTAGGTTTGACAACCAAAGCACTGACGCCTTCCTTGCTCAGGCACAGTGTATTTATACCTGCAGCAAGGAAGGGATTGGCTAGGCAATTATGCAGATTAACAATACTGACAACAGATTGGAGGAAATGATCAGCTGACAGAATCCAAGATGGCTGCGCCCATGCAGACACTTGGAGGGAAGTTTGGTTTGTAATCCATGTGGTAATGAAAACAGTAATGGCGGCGCCGGCCACTGGAGACAGGAGACGCCAGGCTGACAAGTGCACATCCAACCACGCGGACACAGCGGAGGCCGCGGCTGACGTAATCGCCACTCTGACACTCTGCATGCAGAAGCTCAGGGACGGCGGCGGAGGCCGCGGGAGACGCCATGCCAGATGTAATAAGGCGTTACTGTGACAGCGTCTCAGAGAGACAGGAGAGGATGCAGGAATGTAAACATTAGGATAACAGATGGGATCCGGTCCTGGAGCGCTGAGCCAGCCTTAGGAGGCATCTGATGGGTAAGAAATGGCGTCCAGATACCCGGATCGTGACAGCACCCCCCCCTTTAGGAGTGGCCCCAGGACACTTCTTTGGCTTTTGAGGAAACTTGGAATGGAATCTCCGGACCAAGGCAGGAGCATGGACATCAGAAGCATTGGTCCATGAACGTTCCTCAGGGCCGTAACCCTTCCAGTCAATAAGATACTGTAGTTGACCGTAACGGTGACGTGAGTCCAGGATCTTGGCCACTTCATACTCAACGCCTCGTTGAGTTTGGACTTTCGGAGTTGGAGGAAGTGAGGAATGAAACCGATTCAAGATCAGCGGTTTCAACAGGGAAACATGGAATGTCCTGGGTATTTTTAAGAAGGGAGGCAACTGGAGTCTGTAAGCAACAGGATTGATGACTTGTTCAATCTTGAAAGGACCAATATAGCGAGGTGCAAACTTCATACTGGGAACTCTTAACCTCAAATTCTTCGTGGATAACCATACCCGATCACCCACCTTGAGAGCAGGAACTGCTCGACGCTTCTTATCCGCAAACTTCTTGTACCTGAACGATGCCTTGAGCAGAGCTGATCGTACGCTCTTCCAGATATTGGCAAACTGATGCAAGGTGATATCCACTGCGGGAACAGAAGTTGCTGGAAGCGGTTGGAACTCAGGAACTTTAGGGTGGAATCCAAAGTTAGTGAAGAATGGTGTTGAAGCAGATGAAGAATGATACTGGTTGTTATGACAGAACTCGGCCCAGGGAAGTAATTGAACCCAGTCATCTTGAGAGGAGGACACATAGATGCGGAGGAAGGCCTCCAAGTCCTGATTCACCCTCTCGGTTTGACCATTGGTCTGAGGATGGTAAGCCGTGGAAAACTTTAGCTTGACTTGGAGGACTTGACATAAACTTCGCCAGAATTTGGCTGTGAATTGAACTCCTCGATCTGAGATAATTTCTTCAGGAAGACCGTGGAGTCGGAAGATCTCTTGTATGAATACTTGAGCCAACTTGGAAGCTGACGGAAGACCGGTGAGAGGAATGAAGTGTGCCATCTTGGTGAACCGGTCAACTACCACCCAGATGGTATTGAACTTGTTGCATATGGGTAAGTCTGTAATGAAATCCATCGACAAGTGGGTCCATGGTCGACGGGGAACGGATAGTGGAACCAGTTGCCCCGCAGGCGACTGGCGGGATACTTTATGTTGGGCACACTTTGGGCAAGATGCAATAAACTCCAAGACGTCCTTTTTCAGAGTTGGCCACCAATAGGACCTAGAGATAAACTCCAGGGTTTTTTGGATACCTGTATGTCCGGCAAAACGGGAAGCATGAGCCCAATGCATGAGCTTCTTCCTTAGCATCGGCTTCACAAAACTTTTCCCTGATGGGGGCGTAGAGTCCATCCCTACCGTGGAGAATGCCAACGGATTTATAATAGGATGCTTGTCTGAAGACTCTGACTCATTTTCTTGCTCCCATGAGCGGGAAAGGGCATCGGCCTTGCGATTCTGAGAGCCCGGACAGAACTGGAGTTTAAAGTCGAACCTGGAAAAGAAAAGTGCCCATCTGGCCTGACGAGGGTTGAGACATTGTGCGCCCTTCAGGTATAAAAGGTTCTTGTGGTCTGTAAGTATGGTGATTGAATGAGAAGCTCCCTCCAACAGATACCTCCACTCTTCTAGAGCGAGCTTGATGGCTAGCAACTCCTGGTCGCCAATGGCATAGTTGCGCTCAGCTGGGGAGAACTTCCGGGAGAAGAAACTGCAAGGGTGTAAATGGCCATCTTTAGCCCTCTGAGATAACACCGCTCCTACTCCAACGGAGGAGGCATCCACCTCTAAGATGAAAGGAGAGTCGATGTCAGGCTGTTTCAGAACAGGCGCAGAGATGAACCTTTGTTTTAAAAGATGAAATGCTTGCATGGCTTCTTCAGACCACTTGGACGGGTTAGCACCCTTCTTAGTGAAAGCAGTAATAGGCGCCACAATGGTGGAAAAGTCTCGTATAAACTTTCGGTAATAGTTGGCGAACCCTAAGAACCTCTGGACCCCTTTGAGGGTTAAGGGTACCGGCCAATTTTGGATTGCTTGTAGTTTCTCAGGATCCATCTCTAGTCCGGAACCGGACACAATGTACCCTAGAAACGGAATGGACTTGACTTCAAAGACGCATTTTTCTAATTTGCAATAGAGATGATTGACACGGAGACGGGACAGAACCTCTTTAACCCAAAAACGATGTTCCTCTAAATCGTTGGCAAAAATGAGGATATCGTCTAGATAGACCACGACATGACGATATAGAATGTCTCTGAAGATCTCATTGACAAAATGCTGGAAGACAGCTGGAGCATTGCTCAATCCAAAGGGCATGACGAGGTACTCATAATGTCCATCACGGGTGTTAAAGGCGGTCTTCCACTCGTCACCCTCACGGATCCGGATGAGATTGTATGCACCTCGCAAGTCCAGCTTTGTAAAGATGGTAGCTCCGCTAACTCTGTCAAAGAGCTCAGTAATCAGGGGTAAAGGATAACGGTTCTTGATGGTAATGTCGTTCAAACCTCTGTAGTCGATGCACGGCCGCAGACCACCATCTTTCTTTTTTACAAAAAAGAAGCCTGCGCCGGCTGGAGAAGAAGGTCGAATGAACCCCTTTGCTAGGTTCTCTTTAATATATTCCTCCATAGAATGCGTCTCAGGCAGAGACAACGGATAAGTTCGGCCTCGAGGTGGAACCTTCCCTGGAACGAGATCAATCGGACAGTCCCATTCTCTATGAGGAGGAAGGATATCAGCAGAAGCTTTACTGAACACATCCGTGAAATCTTGATATGGAGGAGGTGGAACATCAGACGACCTGGGGGAGGAAGAACAGACAGGCAATACTTTAAACAAACATGTCTCAGCACAGGAGGAACCCCATGCCAGGATTTGCGTAGTCGTCCAATCAATTGTAGGATTGTGAAGACGGAGCCATGGAAGGCCCAGGACCACAGGATGTGTGGCTCTTGGAATCACTAAAAAAGAAATAAGTTCGGAATGAAGAACTCCCACTCTCAGACGAACTGGTAGAGTCCTTAAAGAAATGACTGCATCAAAAATTTTGCTGCCATCCACGGCAGTTAAAGAAATGGACGAAGGAAGTCTCTCGGTGGGTAGGGACCACCGTTTAACATAGGCTTCGGTAATAAAGTTCCCAGCTGCTCCGGAATCAAGGAGGGCAATGACGTTCCGATAACGTTGAGCAACTTGAAGCGAGACTGGGAGATTACAATCTTGAGGAGATGGAGAGGAGATCATTACTCCTAGCCGGCCCTCTCCTTGGCGAGCTAGGATTTGGAGTTTCCCGGACGTTTGGGACAGGCATTAATGGTGTGAGATGGAGCTGCACAATAGAGACAGAGAAACTCGGAGAGACGTCTTCGGCGCTCAGCAGGAGTTAAACGGGAACGGCCAAGTTGCATGGGCTCATCTTTAGATGGTGACAGTTGACGAGGAGGAGGAGCAGAAGATTTTGGAGCAGATGATCTTCCACGCTCAGTTGCTCTCTCTGAAACGTAAATCAACTTTCGTGCAGAGTGAGATTAGCTCATCTAACTTAGAAGGTAAGTCTCTGGTAGCTAACTCATCTTTAATACGCTCAGATAAGCCATGCCAGAATGCAGCATACAGGGCCTCGTCGTTCCATGCCAGTTCGGATGCCAGGATCTGGAACTGTATCAGATATTGTCCTACAGTACGTGACCCCTGGCGTAAACGGAGAATCTCGGATGAAGCTGAGGTTACCCGGCCTTGCTCGTCGAAGATGCGCCTGAATGTTGACACGAAGGCAGTGTAGGAAGATAGCAGGGTGTCGGACCTCTCCCATAACGGTGATGCCCAATCAAGGGCTGAGCAACTGAGAAGAGAAATAATGTAGGCAATTTTTGTACGGTCACTGGGAAAATTGCCAGGTTGTAGCTCAAACTGAATCTCACACTGGTTGAGAAATCCCCTGCAGAATCTTGGAGATCCGTCAAATTTTGCTGGCGTTGGAAGGTGAAGACGTGGAGCAGAAATGGGTAAGGTGGGTGGGGTTATAGCTGGAGTCACTGCGGTTGACGCACCAGACGCGCCTGATCCACGGAGAGTTGTCTGAATCCCATCCAGCCGAGTAGAGAGATCCTGGAGACAGCGGATGATGTGGCCCTGTGCAGCCTCCTGATGTTCTAGTCGGGCTGCCAGTTCTTGCATTGGCCTGGCCGCTTGATCCTGGTCTCCGGCTGGATTCATTAGGTCAGTGCTTACTGTCACAACTGAGGGCCTGAGCTGACGGGAGGCAGCCTCAGTTGTAGGGGCTGAGATGTACCGGAACCTGGGAGGTTGTATCAGACCCCTGGACATGTAAGTAACATGAATAATAACTGCCCGAAGGCGTGACCACGACAACTTGGATAAAAGTCAATGATGTTTATTATGACAACTCCGCAACACAGCAGCAGTAAAAGAAAACGTAAAAGTCAGCAAAGAATAAATACAGTTCCTGGGTACTACAGGATGGCAGGAGCCACAGGGCACTGGTAGTGTGAGATAGTTCTTATGATCTTCTAGATGGAAAGTCCTTACCAGGCCCGACTGTAGCAATGGAGATAACCCAGGATTGTGCCAGCTGGTGTTCCAGGAAAAGCTGGGTTGCTGAAGATAAAACAGCTGCTGTGGATACTGGCTGGAACCAGACTGTTGTTAGCACGGAGTGGATACTGGCTGGAACCAGTTAAATAATAAATGAACTTGGGAGCGATGAAATATGAACTGAAATGTAGAACTTGAGAGCGGAGAAATAATAATACCGGTGGAGAGTGGTAAAGTGTAGAAAGGACACCGGCCCTTTAAGGGAAGCTGTACTCTGCTGGAAGCTGAGCTGGAAGCAGGTAATGTTGTAGCTGGAAACAGATGAATCCACAATGGATTGGAGAGTCAGGCTACACCGCAGGTGGAATGCTGGTGCGGGTCTCTATGGTGGAAGTCTTGAGACAGGAGCTGGAACCTGGAAGACAATCACAGGAGAGAGACAAACAGGAACTAGGTTTGACAACCAAAGCACTGACGCCTTCCTTGCTCAGGCACAGTGTATTTATACCTGCAGCAAGGAAGGGATTGGCTAGGCAATTATGCAGATTAACAATACTGACAACAGATTGGAGGAAATGATCAGCTGACAGAATCCAAGATGGCTGCGCCCATGCAGACACTTGGAGGGAAGTTTGGTTTGTAATCCATGTGGTAATGAAAACAGTAATGGCGGCGCCGGCCACTGGAGACAGGAGACGCCAGGCTGACAAGTGCACATCCAACCACGCGGACACAGCGGAGGCCGCGGCTGACGTAATCGCCACTCTGACACTCTGCATGCAGAAGCTCAGGGACGGCGGCGGAGGCCGCGGGAGACGCCATGCCAGATGTAATAAGGCGTTACTGTGACAGCGTCTCAGAGAGACAGGAGAGGATGCAGGAATGTGAACATTAGGATAACAGATGGGATCCGGTCCTGGAGCGCTGAGCCAGCCTTAGGAGGCATCTGATGGGTAAGAAATGGCGTCCAGATACCCGGATCGTGACAGAAAAAGACCCAAGAAAAGGGATGAAGCGCGGTGGTGGGGGTGCAGCAGCGGTGACACAGGTTCTACATTTGCCAGGAGGAGACAGAGGTCCAGGGAGCATGTCCGGAACACCGACTGGTGATATAACACTCCTCTTACTTCCAGAGATTGACTTTTTGCAAGCTTTTTCTCTGCTTCTGGTAATTGATTGAGTTCTACCATCACCTGAGCTGTCCCCAATGACTTGAGTGTTATTGTTTTGTGGAGGATTGTGGATTTTAATGTTTTAACTGCTGAACTCAAATTGCCATCTGGTAATTGTTTTGGTCATACCATCTGGATTCCAAAAGGGATCAGGTGTTGTTTTTAGTAAATGTGAGTCCTTAAAAAATGTATTATCCTATGCGTTTTCCCCTATCTTTTACATTTTCTGAATGTGGAGGAGATCTCATCTGAGTAACTGCATGACGATCAATACAAGGAGGGAGAAGGAGGTGTTTGTGACCATACATCGCCTTGATACACTGAGTGAAGTAATGTATACACTCCGTGGTATTCTATGAGACAGCAACACTAACTGGAGCAGTGGAGCAACAACAAAATGCATTATTAGATATACAGGCAGCAGAAAGTGTGTCTGAATCTGAGAGTGTCAAAGCAGACAAGTCAGAGATCAGAAGTTCCACGCAGAGCAACAAAGGTATTCCAGCCAAGAAATACAGTAAGGAGTATGCAAACATAGCTTATTGTGAACCTCAAAACATACAGGAAGCAAAGTCAAGCAGTGATTGGACAGAGTGGAAGTCGGCAATTAATACAGAATTGTCAGCACAGAATGGGGAAATTTACATGGAACCACCTGAACACTATGATATGGACATGTTCCAAACTGGGAAAGTTTGTCTCTTAAAGAAGTCGATATACGGCCTCAAGCAAAGTGGTCGATGCTGGTATGTAAAGTTGGATGTGCCTATACCACAAAACCATCAAAAAAAAAAGTTGTTCATCATAGCTGTCTATGTGTGTAAATTAATTTTGGCAGGTCAAGAAGATCACATCACTGATGTCAAGCACCAGCTTAAACAAAGGTTCAAGTTGAAAGATCTAGGCCCTGCAAATCATCTATTAGTATGAAAATTAGAGATGTGCGGCTGGCACTCTGTGTTTTGTTTCTAATTCCACTTTTGTGTTTTGGTTTTGGCTTGGTTTTGCCAAAACCACCCTTTCGTGTTTTGGTTTTGGATCTGGATGATTTTTGGAAAAAACATAAAAACAGCTAAAATCACAGAATTTGTGGGTAATTTTTCTCCTACGGTATTATTAACCTCAATAACCATCATTTCTACTCATTTCCAGTCTATTCTGAACACCTCACACCTCAAGATATTGTTTTTAGGACTAAAACTTGCATCGAGGTGGCTGTATGACTAAGCTAAGCGACACAAGTGTGCAGCACAAACACCTGGCCCATCTAGGAGTGGCACAGCAGTTGCAGACAAGATGGCACTATTCAAAAACTAGCCCACAAACAGCACATGATGCACAGAAGAAAAAGAGGTGCAATTAGGTAGCTGTATGATTTAGCTAAGTGACACAAGTGTGCGGCACAAACACCTGGCCCATCTAGGAGTGGCACTGCAGTGTCAGACAGGATGGCACTATTCAAAAACTAGCCCCCAAACAGCACATGATGCACAGAAGAAAAAGAGGTGCAATGAGGTCGCTGTATGATTTAGCTAAGCGACACAAGTGTGCGGCACAAACACCTGGCCCATCTAGGAGTGGCACAACAGTGGCAGACTGGATGGCACTTTAAAAAACTAGTCCCCAAATCGCACATGATGCAAAGAAGAAAAAGAGGTGCAAGATGGAATTGTCCTTGGGCACTTCCACCCACCCTTATGTTGTATAAACAGGACATGCACACTTCAACACACCAATCATTTCAGCAACAGGGTCTGCCACACGACTGTGGCTGAAATTACTTGTTTGTTTGGGCCCCCACCAAAAAAAGAAGCAATCAATCTCTCCTTGCACAAACTGGCTCTACAGAGGCAAGATGTTGACCTCATCCTCCGATTCCTCACCCCTTTCACTGTGTACATCCTCCTCACAGAGTATTAATTCGTCCCCACTGGAATCCACCATCACAGGTCCCTGTGTACTTTCTGGGGGCAATTGCTGGTAAAGGTCTTCCCGGAGGAATTTATCATTCATTTTGATGAACATCATCTTCTCCACATTTAGTGGAAGTAATCTCGTACGCCGATTGCTGACAAGAATATTGGCTGCACTAAACACTCTTTCGGAGTATACACTGGAGGGGGGCAACTTAGGTAAAATAAAGCCAGTTTATGCAAGGGCATCCAAATTGCCTCTTTTTCCTGCCAGTATACATACGGACTGTCTGACGTGCCTACTTGGATGCTGTCACTCATATAATCCTCCACCATTCTTTCAATGGTGATAGAATCATATGCAGTGACAGTAGACGACATATCAGTAATCGTTGGCAGGTCCTTCAATCCGGACCAGATGTCAGCTTTCGCTCCTGACTGCCATGCATCACCGCCAGTGGTTGGGCTAGGAAATCTTATCCTTTTCCTTGCTGCGCCAGTAACGGGAGAAATTGAAGGATGAGCTGTTGATGGGTAATGTTCCGCTTGAGTTGACAATTTACTAACCAGCAGGTCTTTGCACCTCTGCACACTTGTGTCTGCTGGAAAGAGAGATACAACGTAGGCTTTAAACCTAGAATCGAGCACGGTGGCCAAAATTTAGTGCTCTGATTTCAACAGATTGACCATCCTTGAATCCTGGCAAAGCAAATGAAGGGCTCCATCCACAAGTCCCACATACTTTTCGGAATTGCTCCATCTTAGCTCTTCCTTCAATCTCTCCAGCTGCTTCTGCAAAAGCCTGATGAGGGGAATGACCTGACTCAAGCTGGCAGTGTCTGAACTGACTTCACGTGTGGCAAGTTCGAAGGGTTGGAGAACGTTGTACAAGACGGAAATCATTCTCCACTGCGCTTGAGTCAGGTGCATTCCCCCTACTTTGCCTATATCGTAGGTGGATGTATAGGCTTGAATGGCCTTTCGCTGTTCCTCTATCCTCTGAAGCATATAGAGTGTTGAATTCCACCTCGTTACCACCTCTTGCTTCAGTTGATGGCAGGGCAGGTTCAGGAGTGTTTGCTGGCGCTCCAGTCTTCGGCAAGCAGTGGCAGAATGCTGAAAGTGGCCTGCAATTTTTCGGGCCACCGACAGCATCTCCTGCACACCCCTGTCATTTTTCAAAAAATTCTGCACCACCAAATTACTGTAATTGTATATGGGACATGCTGGAATTTGCCAAGATGTAATGCACGCACAATATTGGTGGCGTTGTCTGATATTTCAAATCCCCAGGAGAGTTCAATTGGGGTAAGCCATTCTGCAATGATGTTCCTCAGTTTCCGTAAGAGGTTGTCAGCTGTGTGCCTCTTATGGAAAGCAGTGATACATAGCATAGCCTGCCTAGGAATGAGTTGGCGTTTGCGAGATGTTGCTACTGGTGCTGCTGTTGTTGCTGTGGGAGGCAATACATCTACCCAGTGTGCTGTCAGTCATATAGTCCTTAGTCTGCCCTGTTCCACTTGTCCACATGTCCGTGGTTAAGTGAACACTGGATACAACCGCATTTTGTAGGACACTGGTGACTCTTTTTCTGACGTCTGTGTACATTCTCGGTATCGCCTGCCTAGAGAAGTGGAACCTAGATGTGATTTGATACCAAGGACACACTATCTCCATCAATTCTCTAAGTCCCACTGAACTAATGGCGGATACCAGACACATGTCTAACACCAACATAGCTGTCAAGGCCTCAGTTATCCGCTTTGCAACAGGATGACTGCTGTCATATTTCATCTTCCTCACAAAGGACTGTTGGACAGTAGTACAAGTGGTCTTCCAACTTCCCCTCTGGGGTGACAATCGACTCCCAGCAGCAACAGCAGGCGTACCACTCAAGGATCCTCTGGAGGAATCCCGGTTAGGAGAGGACTCCTCAGTCTTGACAGTGACATGGCCTGCAGGACTACTGATGTTCCTGACTGAGGAAGTTGACATTGAGGGAGTTGGTGATGTGGCTTGCAGGAGCTTGGGTACAGGAGGATGAAGGGATTAAGGTGTCAGTGGACTGCTTACGTTCTTACCCAAAATTTCAAAACTTGACACTGACTTATGATGTATGCACTGCAGGTGATGTATAAGGGAGGATGTTCCCAGGTGGTTAACATCCTTACCCCTACTTATTACAGATTGACAGAGGCAACAGTTGGCTTGACACCTGTTGTATGGATTTGTGGAGAAATAATTCCACACTGAAGAGGTAGCTTTTTTGGTCGTTTTCCCAGGGATTACAATGAGCTACTTTATCCCATGGACAACAGGTGTCTCCCCCGGTGCCTGACTTAAACAAACCACATCACCATCAGAATCCTCATTGTCAACTTCCTCCTCTGCGCCAGCAACACCCAAATCCTCATCCTGGTGTACTTCAACAGTAACATCTTCAATTTCAATATCAAGAACTGGACTGTGGTTGCTACTTCCAGTTTTTGTTCTCCATTATGTTTCTGGAGTTCTATAACAAAATATGTGGCACAGGAATGACGGATGGCTGATGGCCAGGACACTACCACTGGTCTGATGCAGCACAACACAACAAAACTGTAAGGGACTTGTTGTTGTTGTTGTTATTATTATAATATTGTAGCAGTGGACATATAGCAGCAGTGTATGCCACTGTGACTGCCACGTCACTGGAATGACTGATGGAAAGGACACTACCACTGGTCTGATGCAGCACAACACAACAACGCTGTAAGGGACTTGTGGCTGTTGTTGTTGTTGCATATAGCAGCAGTGTATACCACTGTGACTGCCTCATCACTGGAATGACTGATGGACAGGACACCACCACTTGTCTGATGCAGCACAACACAACAACACTGTAAGGGACTTACTCGTATCTCCACACTTGTATCTCCAACTGTCTCTCTGCTACCTCTTCCTGGATTTCCCAGCGCTTTCTTAAACTTAACATGTCTAAGACCGAGCTGATCATCTTTCCTCCCTCCCACATAACCTCACCTCCTACAATCTCATTATCTATTGATGGCACTACTATCTCCTAGCCCCCAAGTGCGCTGTCTTGGAGTAATCCTTGACTCCTCCCTCTCCTTCAAACCACACATTCAGCACTTCTCACAAACCTGCCGTTTTCATCTAAAAAATATTTCCAGGATCAGACCCTTTCTGACCCAGGATGCTACTAAGACTCTTATCCACTCACTGGTCATCTCCAGACTGGATTACTGTAATCTCCTCCTGACTACCATTCCTGACAAACACCTCTCTCCACTCCAATCTATCCTCAATGCTGCTGCCCAGCTCATTTTCCTCACCAAACGCACTACGTCTACCTCTCCTCTTTATTAGACCTTCACTGGCTCCCCTTCCCTTTCAGAATCCATTTCAAGCTTCTCACACTCGCTTACATAGCCCTCACCCACTCCTCTCCCATCTACATCTCTGATCTTATCTCCCTTTACACTCCCACCCATCCTCTTCGCTCTGCTAATGCATGACGACTCTCCTGCCTACGGATTACCTCCTCCCACTCCTACCTTCAAGATTTTTCGCGTGCTGCACCACTTCTCTGGAATTCCCTACCTCTCCCCCTCAGACTCTCCACCTCTCTACAAAACTTCAAACGGGCTCTCAAGACCCACTTCTTCACCAAACCCAGCCAAATCTCATCCTAACCCTCTGTTCTACACTCTCTATGTACCCCATCTGTGTCACCCCTGTCTGTCTACCCCTCCCCTTTAGAATGTAAGCTCTCACGAGCAGGGCCCTCTTCCCTCATGTGCTTATCCTTTCTTACTTTAATAATCTTCAACTGCATCAACTCCAGCAGTCTTCTGCCACCTGATACTTATTCCAGTGTCATCTGCTGATGTAACTATGTTTATTTACCCTGTACTTGTCCTATACTGTCATCAACTGTAAGTTGCTGTTTTCCTGTTTGATTAATTATGTACTCTGTAATTAAGCGCTGCGGAACCCTTGTGGCACCATATAAATAAAGGATGATAATAATAATGATAATACAGCTACACTGGATATATGGTAGCAGAGGACACCACCACTGTGTCTGTTCACTGGACTGATGCACAAGGGACTTCCCCTGGTCTAATGCAGGACAACACAGCAAAAATGCAAGCCGGCAGCACTGGGGACATATAGCAGCAGAGGACACCAACACTGTGACTGGCTGGACTGTTGCAGCATAATACACTGACTACACTGGACTTGACAGCACCACACAGCACAAGACTGCCACCCCATTTTCCCGCCCCCACATAGACACTAAGGACACTGAGGACACGTCCTCTCAATACACTCTCCAAGACTGGAGTGAAAATGGCTGCGAAGCGCAGCTCCTTATATGGAGTCCAAATCCTGCGAGAATCCGACAGCGGGATGACGACATTTTGCCTCGTTTGGGTTTACGAGTCAGGCGGGAAAACCCCATCCTGACTCCGATCCAGGCTCGGAAGGCAAAGTCCAGTAGGGTTCGGTTCTCTGAGAACTGAACCCGCTCATCTGTAATGAAAATTGTACAAAACCTGCAAGAGGGAACTGTCACAATTGACCAACAAACTTACATTGAGGCAATAATTTCCAAATATGGAATGACAGATGCAAAATTAATAAGTACTCCCATTGATTAAAGTACAAAGTTGGTCAAGGCCATGTCATCAAGTAGCTAAGGGGAGAAAGAGGAATGCAATAAATCCCTTATCAAAATGCCATTGGTAGTTTGATATATACAAGCATTGGGACATGACCTGACATCACACATGAATTGAGTTGGGCAAGGCTGTTTGCAAATAATCCAGGGAAACAACACTGGATTGCAGTAAAGCGAATACTAAGGTACCTCAAAGGTACAAGTTCACTAAAGCAGAAATTTACAAGATCAGATACCAGCTTAAAAGTATTCTGTGACACCGACCAGGGATCAGATGAGGATGATAGACATTCTTATACTGGATACCTGTTTGCACTAGCAGGTGCAGCCGTAAGCTGGGCAAGTAGGAAATAACCCACAGTTGCTCATTCTACAACAGAGGCAGAGTACATGGTGCTCACACAAACTTCAAAAGAAGTGCTTTGGATAAGAGAGATTTTATGCAAATTAGGTCTTCCTTACCACAGTAAGATCATCAACATAAAGTGTGATAATAAGAGAGTAATTGATCTATAGCACAAAGGCATCATGGACAGTCTAGGCACATTGATATAAGACATCATTTAATTCGTGAGTTGGTGGAAAACAAGTCCGTCAATGTGGAATATGTTGCAAGTGAAGAAAATATTGCCAACATGTTGACAAAAGGACTGTCATCACACTTGCTACTTGCATTCCTGATGGAATGTGGACTAGAATATGGTTAATGTTGATTTATTCTTACTGTTTTACTTTGTTATGTTTTAGGTTACAGGAGTGACTTTATAGATTTGTTTGATAAAATGTCATGTTCTTTAAACTTGTAACCGGAGACAGTCTTGAGTAAGGGGATATGGTGCACTCTGTACCTGTCTCCTTCTGTGTATCAGTCTATGGGTGCATCCTCTAGTGTTAGACCTCTAGTGCCAGGAGTCACTCGGAGGCGGAGTTACAGGGTGTAGTTCCTGTTCCTCCATCTCAGTGAGAGTTTGAGTAGTTGTGCCACAAACATAGAGATTGAGACAGATTCCTGGTGTACAAGTGTGAAGAGCTGAGAATGGGAGCAGATCTCAACTACAGAGACTCCAATGTTCCAGTGCATGCATCATCTTCTCTACAGTAAGAGTCAGACTGCACGGCTGTGCAGTTCTCAATGCTTCACCACAACAGACATCTCCTGATAAGTACCAGTATCTAATGCTGTTACCTTGTGTGATATATAGGCTAATGATTACTGCTATCAGTGTTACATCTGAGTCACCTGTGTTCACTAAATAAAACTGCATTACTGTTTAAGTCACAAAGTGTGTGGACTGATGTCACTGCACCAGATAGCCCAGTACACTCTGCCAACACCTTCCTCTTCTGTAACTTCATCACTCTCTTACCTACCCTTCCTCAATAACTTATACTGTATATCCCTCTCACCTACGCTTCCTCCTTTGTAACTTCATCACTCTCTTACCTACCCTTCCTCAATAACTTATACTGTATATCCCTCTCACCTACGCTTCCTCCTTTGTAACTTATTCATATCTCACCTACCCTTCCTCAATAATTTATATATCCCCCTCTCAGCTTTCTTTTCCCCTCTGTAACTTCATCTCTCTCTAATCTACCCTTCCTCAATAACTTATATATACCCTACTCAACTTTCTTTCCCCCTCTGTAATTTCATGTCTCTATCACCTATCCTTCCTCAATAACATATATACCATTCTAAGCTTCCCTCCCCGTCTGTAACTTTATCTCTCTCTCACCTACCCGACATCAGTAATTTATAATCCCCCTCTCAGTTTCCTCTCCTCCTCTGAAACTTCATCTCTCTCACCAAGCCTTTCTCAATAACTTATATATCCATCTCTCACCTACCATTCCTCCTCTGTAACTTCCGTCCTCTCTAACCTATCCTTCCTCAATAACTTATATATATATATATATATATATATATATATATATCCTACTCTCAGCTTTCCTCCCCATCTGTAACTTCATCTTTCTCTCACCTACTCTTCCTCAATAACTAATATATCCCCATTTCAGCTTTCCTTCCCCCTCAGTAACTTCATTTCTCTATAACCTACCCTTCCTCAACAACTTATATATACCCTTCTGTGCTTCCTTTCCTTCTCTGTAACTTCATGTCTCTATCACCTATACTTTTTCAATATCTTATATATACCATTTTCAGCTTCCCTTCCCCCTCTGTAACTTCATCTCTCTCCCACCTACCCATCCTCAATAACTTACATATATCCCTATCAGCTTCCCTTCCTCCTCTGTAACTTCATCTCTCTCCCACCTACCCATCCTCAATAACTTACATATATCCCTATCAGCTTCCCTTCCTCCTCTGTAACTTCATCTCTCTCCCACCTACCCATCATCAATAACTTACATATATCCCTCTCAGCTTCCCTTCCTCCTCTGTAACTTCATTCATCTCTCACCTACCCTTCCTCAATAATTTATATATCCCCCTATCAGCTTTCCTTCCCCCTCTGTAACTTCATCTCTCTCACCTACCCTTCCTCAATAACTTATATATCCCTCTCTCACCTACCATTCCTCCTCTGTAACTTCATCCATCTCTCACCCACCCTTCCTCAATAACTAATATATCCCCATCTCAACTTCCCTTCCCCCTCTATAACTTCATCTCTCTCTCTCTCTTTCCTACCCTTCCTCAATAACTTTTATATCCCTCTCTCACCTAGACTTCCGCCTCTGTAACTTCATTTCTCTCTCACCTACCCTTCCTCACTAACTTATATATCAACACTCTCAGCTTTCCTTCCTCCTCTGTAACTCCACATTTATCTCTGCAAACCTTCCTCAATAACTTAAACATCCCTATCTCACCTACCCTTCCTCAATAACATAAATCCCATTCTCAGCTTTCCTTTATCCTCTATAGCTTCATTCCTCTCTCACCTACCCTTCCTCAATAACATATATTCCCCTCTCAGCTTCCCTTCATCCTCTAACTTTAATCCTCTCTCACCTACCCTTCCACAATAACTTTAATATTGCCCTATCAGATTCCCCCTCTATAACTTCATCCCTCTCTTACCTACCCTTCCTAAATAACTTATATATCTCTCTCATCTACCCTTCCTCAATAAATTATATATCCTCCTCCCATCATCCCTTCCTCCTCTGTAACTTCATCACTCTCTCATCTACCCTTCCTCAATAACTTTTATTTCCCCCTCTCAGCTTCCCTTCCTCCTCTGTAACTTCATTGCTGTCACCTACCCTTCCTCAATAACTTATATTTTCCTCTCTCAGCTTTCCTTCCTCCTCTGTAGCATAATCTCTCTCACCTACCCTTCCTCCCTCAATAACTTGTCTTTCCCCCTCTAAGCTTCCCTTCCTCCTCTGTAACTTCATTCTACTCTCACCTATGCTTCCTCAATAACTTATATATCCTCCTATCTTCCCTTCCTCCTCTGTAACTTCATCCCGCTCTCATCTACCCTTCCTAAATAACTTTTATATTTTCCTCTCAGCTGTCTTTCCTACTCTGTAACTTCATCTTTCTATCACCTACCCTTTCTCAATAACTTACAGTATATATCCATCTGTCACCTACCCTTCCTCAAGAATATATATATATATAACCCTCTCAGCTTCCCTTCCTCCTCTGTAACTTCAGCTCTCTCTCACACCTACCCTTTCTCAATAATTTACAGCTCGTATATCCCTCTGTCACCTACCATTCCTTAATAACATTTATCCCCCTCTCAGCTACTTTTCCTCCTCTGAAACTTTAGCCCTCTTTCAGCTATCCTCTCTCAGTAACTTACATATTCCCTTATCAGCATCCCTTCCTCCTCTTGATCTTCATTCCTCTCACATACCCTTCATAAATAACTTATATATCCCCCTCTCCGCTTCCCTTCACCCTCTGTAACTTCATCCCTCTCTCACCTACCCTTCCTCAATAACTTATATATCCCCCTCTCAGCTTCCCTTCACCCTCTGTAACTTTATCCCTCTCTCACCTACCCTTACTCAATAACTTATATATCCCCCTCTCAGCTTCCCTTCCCCCTCTGTAACTTTATCCCTCTCTCACCTACCCTTCCTCAATAACTTATATATCCCCCTCTCAGCTTCCCTTCACCCTCTGTAACTTCATCCCTCTCTCACCTACCCTTCCTCAATAACTTACATATATCCCTCTCAGCTTCCATTACCCCTCTGTAACTTCATCCCTCTCTCACCTACCCTTCCTCAATAACTTATATATATCCCTCTCAGCTTCCTTTCACCCTCTGTAACTTCATCCCTCTCTCACCTACCCATCCTCAATAACTTATATATCCCCCTCTCAGCTTCCCTTCACCCTCTGTAACTTCATACCTCTCTCACCTACCCTTCCTCAATAACTTATATATCCCCCTCTCAGCTTCCCTTCCCCCTCTGTAACTTCATCCCTCTCTCACCTACCCTTATTCAATAACTTATATAACCCCCTCTCAGCTTCCCTTCACCCTCTGTAACTTCATCCCTCTCTCACCTACCCTTCCTCAATAACTTATATATGCCCCTCTCAGCTTCCCTTCACCCTCTGTAACTTTATCCCTCTCTCACCTACCCTTCCTCAATAACTTATATATCCCCATCTCAGCTTCCCTTCACCCTCTGTAACTTCATCCCTCTCTCACCTACTCTTACTCAATAACTTATATATCCCCCTCTCAGCTTCCCTTCACCCTCTGTAACTTCATCCCTCTCTCACCTACCCTTCCTCAATAACTTATATATCCACCTGTCAGCTTCACTTCTCCCTCTGTAACTTCATCCCTCACTCACCTACCCTTCCTCAATAACTTATATATCCCCCTTTCAGCTTCCCTTCACCCTCTGTAACTTTATCCCTCTCTCACCTACCCTTACTCAATAACTTCCCCTCCCCCCTCTGTAACTTTATCCCTCTCTCACCTACCCTTCCTCAATAACTTATATATCCCCTCTCAGCTTCCCTTCACCCTCTGTAACTTCATCCCTCTCTCACCTACCCTTCCTCAATAACTTACATATATCCCTCTCAGCTTCCCTTACCCCTCTGTAACTTCATCCCTCTCTCACCTACCCTTCCTCAATAACTTATATATATCCCTCTCAGCTTCCTTTCACCCTCTGTAACTTCAACCCTCTCTCACCTACCCTTCCTCAATAACTTATATATCCCCCTCTCAGCTTCCCTTCACCCTCTGTAACTTCATACCTCTCTCACCTACCCTTACTCAATAACTTATATATCCCCCTCTCAGCTTCCCTTCCCCCTCTGTAACTTCATTCCTCTCTCACCTACCCTTCCTCAATAACTTATATATCCCCCTCTCAGCTTTCCCTTCCCCCTCTGTAACTTCATCCCTCTCTCACCTACCCTTCCTCAATAACTTACATATATCCCTCTCGGCTTCCCTTCACCCTCTGTAACTTCATCCCTCTCTCACCTACCCTTCCTCAATAACTTATATATCCACCTGTCAGCTTCCCTTCTCCCTCTGTAACTTCATCCCTCTCTCACCTACCCTTCCTCAATACCTTATATATCCCTCTCTCAGCTTCCCTTCACCCTCTGTAACTTTATCCCTTTCTCACCTACCCTTACTCAATAACTTATATATCCCCCTCTCAGCTTCCCTTCCCCCTCTGTAACTTTATCCGTCTCTCACCTACCCTTCCTCAATAACTTATATAGCCCCTCTCAGCTTCCCTTCACCCTCTGTAACTTCATCCCTCTCTCACCTACCCTTTCTAATTAACTTACATATATCCCTCTCAGCTTCCCTTCACCCTCTGTAACTTCATCTCTCTCTCACCTACCCTTCCTCAATAACTTATATATCCCCCTCTCAGCTTCCCTTCCCCCTCTGTAACTTCATCCCTCTCTCACCTACCCTTCCTCAATAACTTATATATCCCCCTCTCAGCTTCCCTTCACCCTCTGTAACTTCATCCCTCTCTCACCTACCCTTCCTCAACAACTTACATATATCCCTCTCAGCTTCCCTTCACCCTCTGTAACTTCATCTCTCTCTCACCTACCCTTCCTCAATAACTTATATATCCCCCTCTCAGCTTCCCTTCCCACTCTGTAACTTCATCCCTCTCTCACCTACCCTTCCTCAATAACTTATATATACCCCTCTCAGCTTCCCTTCACCCTCTGTAACTTCATTCTTCTCTCACCTACCCTTCCTCAATAACTTACATATATCCCTCTCAGCTTCCCTTACCCCTCTGTAACTTCATCCCTCTCTTACCTACCCTTCCTCAATAACTTATATATATCCCTCTCAGCTTCCCTTCACCCTCTGTAACTTCATCCCTCTCTCACCTACCCTTCCTCAATAACTTATATATCCCCTTCTCAGCTTCCCTTCACCCTCTGTTACTTCATCCCTCTCTCACCTACCCTTCCTCAATAACTTATAAATCTCCCTCTCAGCTCCCTTCCCCCTCTGTAACTTCATCCCTCTCTCACCTACCCTTACTCAATAACTTATATATTCCTCTCTCAGCTTCCCTTCCCCCTCTGTCACTTCATCTCTCTCTCACCTACCCTTCCTCAATTACTTATATATCCCCCTCTCAGCTTCCCTTCCTCCTCTGTTACTTCAATTCTCTCTCATCTACCCTTACTCAATAACTTATATATCCCCCTCTTAGCTTCCCTTCACCCTCTGTAACTTCATCCCTCTCTCACCTACCCTTCCTCAATAACTTATATATCCCCCTCTCAGCTTCCCTTCCCCCTCTGTAACTTAATCCCTCTCTCACCTACCTTTCCTCAATAACTTATATATATCCCTCTCAGCTTCCCTTCACCCTCTGTAACTTCATCCCTCTCTCACCTACCCTTTCTAAATAACTTACATATATCCCTCTCAGCTTCCCTTCACCCTCTGTAACTTCATCTCTCACCTACCCTTCCTCAATAACTTATATATCCCCCTCTCAGCTTCCCTTCACCCTCTGTAACTTCATCCCTCTCTCACTTACCCTTCCTCAACAACTTACATATATCCCTCTCAGCTTCCCTTCACCCTCTGTAACTTCATCTCTCTCTCACCTACCCTTCCTCAATAACTTATATATCCCCCTCTCAGCTTCCCTTCCCACTCTGTAACTTCATCCCTCTCTCACCTACCCTTCCTCAATAACTTATATATACCCCTCTCAGCTTCCCTTCACCCTCTGTAACTTCATTCTTCTCTCACCTACCCTTCCTCAATAACTTACATATATCCCTCTCAGCTTCCCTTACCCCTCTGTAACTTCATCCCTCTCTTACCTACCCTTCCTCAATAACTTATATATATCCCTCTCCGCTTCCCTTCACCCTCTGTAACTTCATCCCTCTCTCACCTACCCTTCCTCAATAACTTATATATCCCCTTCTCAGCTTCCCTTCACCCTCTGTAACTTCATCCCTCTCTCACCTACCCTTCCTCAATAACTTATAAATCTCCCTCTCAGCTCCCTTCCCCCTCTGTAACTTCATCCCTCTCTCACCTACCCTTACTCAATAACTTATATATTCCTCTCTCAGCTTCCCTTCCCCCTTTGTCACTTCATCTCTCTCTCACCTACCCTTCATCAATTACTTATTTATCCCCCTCTCAGCTTCCCTTCCTCCTCTGTTACTTCAATTCTCTCTCATCTACCCTTACTCAATAACTTATATATCCCCCTCTTAGCTTCCCTTCACCCTCTGTAACTTCATCCCTCTCTCACCTACCCTTCCTCAATAACTTATATATATCCCTCTCAGCTTCCCTTCACCCTCTGTAACTTCATCCCTCTCTCACCTACTCTTACTCAATAACTTATATATCCCCCTCTCAGCTTCCCTTCACCCTCTGTAACTTCATCCCTCTCTCACCTACCCTTCCTCAATAACTTATATATCCACCTGTCAGCTTCACTTCTCCCTCTGTAACTTCATCCCTCACTCACCTACCCTTCCTCAATAACTTATATATCCCCCTCTCAGCTTCCCTTCACCCTCTGTAACTTTATCCCTCTCTCACCTACCCTTACTCAATAACTTATATATCCCCCTCTCAGCTTCCCCTCCCCCTCTGTAACTTTATCCCTCTCTCACCTACCCTTCCTCAATAACTTATATATCCCCTCTCAGCTTCCCTTCACCCTCTGTAACTTCATCCCTCTCTCACCTACCCTTCCTCAATAACTTACATATATCCCTCTCAGCTTCCCTTACCCCTCTGTAACTTCATCCCTCTCTCACCTACCCTTCCTCAATAACTTATATATATCCCTCTCAGCTTCCTTTCACCCTCTGTAACTTCATCCCTCTCTCACCTACCCTTCCTCAATAACTTATATATCCCCCTCTCAGCTTCCCTTCACCCTCTGTAACTTCATACCTCTCTCACCTACCCTTACTCAATAACTTATATATCCCCCTCTCAGCTTCCCTTCCCCCTCTGTAACTTCATTCCTCTCTCACCTACCCTTCCTCAATAACTTATATATCCCCCTCTCAGCTTTCCCTTCCCCCTCTGTAACTTCATCCCTCTCTCACCTACCCTTCCTCAATAACTTACATATATCCCTCTCGGCTTCCCTTCTCCCTCTGTAACTTCATCCCTCTCTCACCTACCCTTCCTCAATAACTTATATATCCCCCTCTCAGCTTCCCTTCACCCTCTGTAACTTTATCCCTCTCTCACCTACCCTTACTCAATAACTTATATATCCCCCTCTCAGCTTCCCTTCCCCCTCTGTAACTTTATCCCTCTCTCACCTACCCTTCCTCAATAACTTATATATCCCCATCTCAGCTTCCCTTCACCCTCTGTAACTTCATCCCGCTCTCACCTACCCTTCCTCAATAACTTACATATATCCCTCTCAGCTTCCCTTACCCCTCTGTAACTTCATCCCTCTCTCACCTACCCTTCCTCAATAACTTATATATATCCCTCTCAGCTTCCCTTCACCCTCTGTAACTTCATCCCTCTCTCACCTACCCTTACTCAATTACTTATATATCCCCCTCTCAGCTTCCCTTCACCCTCTGTAACTTCATCCCTCTCTCACCTACCCTTCCTCAATAACTTACATATCCACCTGTCAGCTTCAGTTCTCCCTCTGTAACGTCATCCCTCTCTCACCTACCCTTCCTCAATAACTTATATATCCCCCTCTCAGCTTCCCTTCACCCTCTGTAACTTTATCCCTCTCTCACCTACCCTTACTCAATAACTTATATATCCCCCTCTCAGCTTCCCTTCCCCCTCTGTAACTTTATCCCTCTCTCACCTACCCTTCCTCAATAACTTATATATCCCCCTCTCAGCTTCCCTTCACCCTCTGTAACTTCATCCCTCTCTCACCTACCCTTCCTCAATAACTTACATATATCCCTCTCAGCTTCCATTACCCCTCTGTAACTTCATCCCTCTCTCACCTACCCTTCCTCAATAACTTATATATATCCCTCTCAGCTTCCTTTCACCCTCTGTAACTTCATCCCTCTCTCACCTACCCATCCTCAATAACTTATATATCCCCCTCTCAGCTTCCCTTCACCCTCTGTAACTTCATACCTCTCTCACCTACCCTTCCTCAATAACTTATATATCCCCCTCTCAGCTTCCCTTCCCCCTCTGTAACTTCATCCCTCTCTCACCTACCCTTATTCAATAACTTATATAACCCCCTCTCAGCTTCCCTTCACCCTCTGTAACTTCATCCCTCTCTCACCTACCCTTCCTCAATAACTTATATATGCCCCTCTCAGCTTCCCTTCACCCTCTGTAACTTTATCCCTCTCTCACCTACCCTTCCTCAATAACTTATATATCCCCCTCTCAGCTTCCCTTCACCCTCTGTAACTTCATCCCTCTCTCACCTACTCTTACTCAATAACTTATATATCCCCCTCTCAGCTTCCCTTCACCCTCTGTAACTTCATCCCTCTCTCACCTACCCTTCCTCAATAACTTATATATCCACCTGTCAGCTTCACTTCTCCCTCTGTAACTTCATCCCTCACTCAACTACCCTTCCTCAATAACTTATATATCCCCCTCTCAGCTTCCCTTCACCCTCTGTAACTTTATCCCTCTCTCACCTACCCTTACTCAATAACTTATATATCCCCCTCTCAGCTTCCCCTCCCCCTCTGTAACTTTATCCCTCTCTCACCTACCCTTCCTCAATAACTTATATATCCCCTCTCAGCTTCCCTTCACCCTCTGTAACTTCATCCCTCTCTCACCTACCCTTCCTCAATAACTTACATATATCCCTCTCAGCTTCCCTTACCCCTCTGTAACTTCATCCCTCTCTCGCCTACCCTTCCTCAATAACTTATATATATCCCTCTCAGCTTCCTTTCACCCTCTGTAACTTCATCCCTCTCTCACCTACCCTTCCTCAATAACTTATATATCCCCCTCTCAGCTTCCCTTCACCCTCTGTAACTTCATACCTCTCTCACCTACCCTTCCTCAATAACTTATATATCCAACTGTCAGCTTCCCTTCTCCCTCTGTAACTTCATCCCTCTCTCACCTACCCTTCCTCAATACCTTATATATCCCTCTCTCAGCTTCCCTTCACCCTCTGTAACTTTATCCCTCTCTCACCTACCCTTACTCAATAACTTATATATCCCCCTCTCAGCTTCCCTTCCCCCTCTGTAACTTTATCCCTCTCTCACCTACCCTTCCTCAATAACTTATATATCCCCCTCTCAGCTTCCCTTCACCCTCTGTAACTTCATCCCTCTCTCACCTACCCTTTCTAAATAACTTACATATATCCCTCTCAGCTTCCCTTCACCCTCTGTAACTTCATCTCTCTCTCACCTACCCTTCCTCAATAACTTATATATCCCCCTCTCAGCTTCCCTTCCCCCTCTGTAACTTCATCCCTCTCTCACCTACCCTTCCTCAATAACTTATATATCCCCCTCTCAGCTTCCCTTCACCCTCTGTAACTTCATCCCTCTCTCACCTACCCTTCCTCAACAACTTACATATATCCCTCTCAGCTTCCCTTCACCCTCTGTAACTTCATCTCTCTCTCACCTACCCTTCCTCAATAACTTATATATCCCCCTCTCAGCTTCCCTTCCCACTCTGTAACTTCATCCCTCTCTCACCTACCCTTCCTCAATAACTTATATATACCCCTCTCAGCTTCCCTTCACCCTCTGTAACTTCATTCTTCTCTCACCTACCCTTCCTCAATAACTTACATAAATCCCTCTCAGCTTCCCTTACCCCTCTGTAACTTCATCCCTCTCTTACCTACCCTTCCTCAATAACTTATATATATCCCTCTCAGCTTCCCTTCACCCTCTGTAACTTCATCCCTCTCTCACCTACCCTTCCTCAATAACTTATATATCCCCTTCTCAGCTTCCCTTCACCCTCTGTAACTTCATCCCTCTCTCACCTACCCTTCCTCAATAACTTATAAATCTCCCTCTCAGCTCCCTTACCCCTCTGTAACTTCATCCCTCTCTCACCTACCCTTACTCAATAACTTATATATTCCTCTCTCAGCTTCCCTTCCCCCTCTGTCACTTCATCTCTCTCTCACCTACCCTTCCTCAATTACTTATATATCCCCCTCTCAGCTTCCCTTCCTCCTCTGTTACTTCAATTCTCTCTCATCTACCCTTACTCAATAACTTATATATCCCCCTCTTAGCTTCCCTTCACCCTCTGTAACTTCATCCCTCTCTCACCTACCCTTCCTCAATAACTTATATATCCCCCTCTCAGCTTCCCTTCCCCCTCTGTAACTTAATCCCTCTCTCACCTACCTTTCCTCAATAACTTATATATATCCCTCTCAGCTTCCCTTCACCCTCTGTAACTTCATCCCTCTCTCACCTACCCTTTCTAAATAACTTACATATATCCCTCTCAGCTTCCCTTCACCCTCTGTAACTTCATCTCTCTCTCACCTACCCTTCCTCAATAACTTATATATCCCCCTCTAAGCTTCCCTTCCCCCTCTGTAACTTCATCCCTCTCTCACCTACCCTTCCTCAATAACTTATATATCCCCCTCTCAGCTTCCCTTCACCCTCTGTAACTTCATCCCTCTCTCACCTACCCTTCCTCAATAACTTACATATATCCCTCTCAGCTTCTCTTCACCCTCTGTAACTTCATCTCTCTCTCACCTACCCTTCCTCAATAACTTATATATCCCCCTCTCAGCTTCCCTTCCCACTCTGTAACTTCATCCCTCTCTCACCTGCCCTTCCTCAATAACTTATATATCCCCCTCTCAGCTTCCCTTCTCCCTCTGTAACTTCATTCTTCTCTCACCTACCCTTCCTCAATAACTTACATATATCCCTCTCAGCTTCCCTTACCCCTCTGTAACTTCATCCCTCTCTCACCTACCCTTCCTCAATAACTTATATATATCCCTCTCAGCTTCCCTTCACCCTCTGTAACTTCATCCCTCTCTCACCTACCCTTCCTCAATAACTTATAAATCTCCCTCTCAGCTCCCTTCCCCCTCTGTAACTTCATCCCTCTCTCACCTACCCTTACTCAATAACTTATATATTCCTCTCTCAGCTTCCCTTTCCCCTCTGTAACTTCATCTCTCTCTCACCTACCCTTCCTCAATTACTTATATATCCCCCTCTCAGCTTCCCTTCCTCCTCTGTTACTTCAATTCTCTCTCACCTACCCTTACTCAATAACTTATATATCCCACTCTTAGCTTCCCTTCACCCTCTGTAACTTCATCACTCTCTCACCTACCCTTACTCAATAACTTATATATACAAGTCTCAGCTCCCTTCCCCCTCTGTAACTTTATCCCTCTCTCACCTACCCTTCCTCAATAACTTATATATCCCCCTGTCAGCTTCCCTTCCCCCTCTGTAACTTCATCCCTCTCTCACCTACCCTTCCTCAATAACTTATATATCCCCCTCTCAGCTTTTCTTCCCCCTCTGTAACTTCATCCCTCTCTCACCTACCTTTCCTCAATAACTTATATATATCCCTCTCAGCTTCCCTTCACCCTCTGTAACTTCATCCCTCTATCACCTACCCTTCCTCAATAACTTATATATATCCCTCCCAGCTTCCCTTCACCCTATTTAACTTCATCCCTCTCACCTACCCTTCCTCAATAACTTATATATCCCCCTCTCAGCTTCCCTTTACCCTCTGTAACTTCATCCCTCTCTCACCTACCCTTTCTCAATAACTTATATATCCCCCTCTCAGCTCCCTTCCCCCTCTGTAACTTCATCCCTCTCTCACCTACCCTTCCTCAATAACTTATATATCCCCCTCTCAGCTTCCCTTCCTCCTCTGTAACTTCATCTCTCTCTCACCTACCATTACTCAATAACTTATATATCCCCCTCTCAGCTTCCCTTCACCCTCTGTAACTTCATCCCTCTCTCAACTACCCATACTCAATAACTTATATATCCCCCTCTCAGCTTCCCTTCCCCCTCTGTAACTTCATCCCTCTCTCACCTACCCTTCCTCAATAACTTATATATCCCCCTCTCAGCTTCCCTTCACCCTCTGTAACTTCATCCCTCTCTCACCTACCCTTCCTCAATAACTTATATATCCCCCTCTCAGCTTCCCTTCCCCCTCTGTAACTTCATCCCTCTCTCACCTACCCTTCCTCAATATCTTATATATCCCCCTCTCAGCTTCACTTACCCCTCTGTAACTTCATCCCTCTATCAACTACCCTTCCTCAATAACTTATATATATCCCTCTCAGCTTCCCTTCCCCCTCTGTAACTTCATCTCTCTCTCACCTACCCTTCCTCAATAACTTATATATCCCCCTGTCAGCTTCCATTCCTCCTCTGTAACTTCATCCCTCCCTCACCTACCATTACTCAATAACTTATATATCCCCCTCTCTGCTTCCCTTCCCCCTCTGTAACTTCATCGCTCTCTCACCTAGCCTTCCTCAATAACTTATATATATCCCCCTCTCAGCTTCTCTTCACCCTCTGTAACTTCATCCCTCTCTCACCTACCCGTACTCAATAACTTATATATCCCCCTCTCAGCTTCCCTTCCCCCTCTGTAACTTCATCCCTCTCTTACCTACCCTTCCTCAATAACTTATATATCCCCCTCTCAGCTTCCCTTCACCCTCTGTAACTTCATCCCTCTCTCACCTACCCTTCCTCAATAACTTATATATCCCCCTCTCAGCTTCCCTTACCCCTCTGTAACTTCATCCCTCTCTCACCTACCCTTCCTCAATAACTTATATATATCCCTCTCAGCTTCCCTTCACCCTCTGTAACTTCATCCATCTCTCACCTACCCTTCCTCAATAACTTATATATCCCCCTCTCAGCTTCCCTTCACCCTCTGTAACTTCATCCCTCTCTCACCTACCCTTCCTCAATAACTTATAAATCCCCCTCTCAGCTCCCTTCCCCCTCTGTAACTTCATCCCTCTCTCACCTACCCTTACTCAATAACTTATATATTCTTCTCTCAGCTTCCCTTCCCCCTCTGTAACTTCATCTCTCTCTCACCTACCCTTACTCAATAACTTATATATCCCCCTCTCAGCTTCCCTTCCTCCTTTGTAACTTCATCTCTCTCACCTACCCTTACTCAATAACTTATATATCCCCCTCTCAGCTTCCCTTCACCCTCTGTAACTTCATCACTCTCTCACCTACCCTTCCTCAATAATTTATATATACCAGTCTCAGCTCCCTTCCCCCTCTGTAACTTTATCATTCTCTCACCTACCCTTCCTCAATAACTTATATATCCCCCTGTCAGCTTTCATTCCCCCTCTGTAACTTCATCCCTCTCTTACCTACCATTACTCAATAACTTATATATCCCCCTCTCAGCTTCCCTTCACCCTCTGTAACTTCATCCCTCTCTCACCTACCCTTCCTCAATAACTTATATATCCCCCTCTCAGCTTCCCTTCACCCTCTGTAACTTTATCCCTCTCTCACCTACCCTTACTCAATTACTTATATATCCCCCTGTCAGCTCCCTTCCGCCTCTGTAACTTTATCCCTCTCACCTACCCTTCCTCAATAACTTACATATATCCCTCTCAGCTTCCCTTCACCCTCTGAAACTTCATCCATCTCTCACCTACCCTTCCTCAATAACTTATATATCCCCCTCTTAGCTTCCATTCACCCTCTGTAACTTCATCACTCTCTCACCTACCCTTACTCAATAACTTATATATCCCCCTGTCAGCTTACCTTCCCCCTCTGTAACTTCATTCTTCTCTCACCTACCCTTCCTCAATAACTTACATATATCCCTCTCAGCTACCCCTACCCCTCTGTAACTTCATCCCTCTCACCTACCCTTCCTCAATAACTTATATATCCCCCTCTCAACTTCCCTTCCCCCTCAGTAACTTCATCCCTCACTCTCCTACCCTTCCTCAATAACTTATATATCCCCCTCTCAGCTTCCCTTCACCCTCTGTAACTTCATCCCTCTCTTACCTACCCTTCCTCAATAACTTATATATCCACCTGTCAGCTTCCCTTCTCCCTCTGTAACTTCATCCCTCTCTCACCTACCCTTCCTCAATAACTTATATATCCCCCTCTCAGCTTCCCTTCCCCCTCTGTAACTTCATCCCTCTCTCACCTACCCTTACTCAATAACTTATATAACCCCTCTCAGCTTCCCTTCACCCTCTGTAACTTCATCCCTCTCTCACCTACCCTTCCTCAATAACTTATATATCCCCCTCTCAGCTTCCCTTCACCCTCTGTAACTTTATCCCTCTCTCACCTACCCTTCCTCAATAACTTATATATCCCCCTCTCAGCTTCCCTTCACCCTCTGTAACTTCATCCCTCTCTCACCTACTCTTACTCAATAACTTATATATCCCCCTCTCAGCTTCCCTTCCCCCTCTGTAACTTCATTCCTCTCTCACCTACCCTTCCTCAATAACTTATATATCCCCCTCTCAGCTTTCCCTTCACCCTCTGTAACTTCATCCCTCTCTCACTTACCCTTCATCAATAACTTACATATATCCCTCTCGGCTTCCCTTCACCCTCTGTAACTTCATCCCTCTCTCACCTACCCTTCCTCAATAACTTATATATCCACCTGTCAGCTTCACTTCTCCCTCTGTAACTTCATCCCTCTCTCACCTACTCTTCCTCAATAACTTATATATCCCCCTCTCAGCTTCCCTTCACCCTCTGTAACTTTATCCCTCTCTCAACTACCCTTACTCAATAACTTATATATCCCCCTCTCAGCTTCCCTTCCCCCTCTGTATCTTTATCCCTCTCTCACCTACCCTTCCTCAATAACTTATATATCCCCCTCTCAGCTTCCCTTCACCCTCTGTGTAACTTCATCCCTCTCTCACCTACCCTTCCTCAATAACTTACATATATCCCTCTCAGCTTCCCTTACCCCTCTGTAACTTCATCCCTCTCTCACCTACCCTTCCTCAATAACTTATATGTATCCCTCTCAGCTTCGTTTCACCCTCTGTAACTTCATCCCTCTCTCACCTACCCTTCCTCAATAACTTATATATCCCCCTCTCAGCTTCCCTTCACCCTCTGTAACTTCATACCTCTCTCACCTACCTTTACTCAATAACTTATATATCCCCCTCTCAGCTTCCCTTCCCCCTCTGTAACTTCATTCCTCTCTCACCTACCCTTCCTCAATAACTTATATATCCCCCTCTCAGCTTTCCCTTCACCCTCTGTAACTTCATCCCTCTCTCACCTACCCTTCCTCAATAACTTACATATATCCCTCTCGGCTTCCCTTCACCCTCTGTAACTTCATCCCTCTCTCACCTACCCTTCCTCAATAACTTATATATCCACCTGTCAGCTTCCCTTCTCCCTCTGTAACTTCATCCCTCTTCCACCTACCCTTCCTCAATAACTTATATATCCCCCTCTCAGCTTCCCTTCACCCTCTGTAACTTTATCCCTCTCTCACCTACCCTTACTCAATAACTTGTATATCCCCCTCTCAGCTTCCCTTCCCCCTCTGTAACTTTATCCCTCTCTCACCTACCCTTCCTCAATAACTTATATATCCCCCTCTCAGCTTCCCTTCACCCTCTGTAACTTCATCCCTATCTCACCTACCCTTTCTAAATAACTTACATATATCCCTCTTAGCTTCCCTACACCCTCTGTAACTTCATCTCTCTCTCACCTACCCTTCCTCAATAACTTATGTATATCCCTCTCAGCTTCCTTTCACCATCTGTAACTTCATCCCTCTCTCACCTACCCTTCCTCAATAACTTATATATCCCCCTCTCAGCTTCCCTTCACCCTCTGTAACTTCATACCTCTCTCACCTACCCTTACTCAATAACTTATATATCCCCCTCTCAGCTTCCCTTCCCCCTCTGTAACTTTATCCCTCTCTCACCTACCCTTACTCAATAACTTATATATCCCCCTCTCAGCTTCCCTTCACCCTCTGTAACTTCATCCCTCTCTCACCTACCCTTCCTCAATAACTTATATATCCCCCTCTCAGCTTCCCTTCCCCCTCTGTAACTTCATCCCTCTCTCACCTACCCTTCCTCAATAACTTATATATCCCCCTCTCAGCTTCCCTTCACCCTCTGTAACTTCATCCCTCTCTCACCTACCCTTCCTCAACAACTTACATATATCCCTCTCAGCTTCCCTTCACCCTCTGTAACTTCATCTCTCTCTCACCTACCCTTCCTCAATAACTTATATATCCCCCTCTCAGCTTCCCTTCCCCCTCTGTAACTTCATCCCTCTCTCACCTACCCTTCCTCAATAACTTATATATCCCCCTCTCAGCTTCCCTTCACCCTCTGTAACTTCATCCCTCTCTCACCTACCCTTCCTCAACAACTTACATATATCCCTCTCAGCTTCCCTTCACCCTCTGTAACTTCATCTCTCTCTCACCTACCCTTCCTCAATAACTTATATATCCCCCTCTCAGCTTCCCTTCCCACTCTGTAACTTCATCCCTCTCTCACCTACCCTTCCTCAATAACTTATATATACCCCTCTCAGCTTCCCTTCACCCTCTGTAACTTCATTCTTCTCTCACCTACCCTTCCTCAATAACTTACATATATCCCTCTCAGCTTCCCTTCCCCCTCTGTAACTTCATCCCTCTCTTACCTACCCTTCCTCAATAACTTATATATATCCCTCTCAGCTTCCCTTCACCCTCTGTAACTTCATCCCTCTCTCACCTACCCTTCCTCAATAACTTATATATCCCCTTCTCAGCTTCCCTTCACCCTCTGTAACTTCATCCCTCTCTCACCTACCCTTCCTCAATAACTTATAAATCTCCCTCTCAGCTCCCTTCCCCCTCTGTAACTTCATCCCTCTCTCACCTACCCTTACTCAATAACTTATATATTCCTCTCTCAGCTTCCCTTCCCCCTCTGTCACTTCATCTCTCTCTCACCTACCCTTCCTCAATTACTTATATATCCCCCTCTCAGCTTCCCTTCCTCCTCTGTTACTTCAATTCTCTCTCATCTACCCTTACTCAATAACTTATATATCCCCCTCTTAGCTTCCCTTCACCCTCTGTAACTTCATCCCTCTCTCACCTACCCTTCCTCAATAACTTATATATCCCCCTCTCAGCTTCCCTTCCCCCTCTGTAACTTAATCCCTCTCTCACCTACCTTTCCTCAATAACTTATATATATCCCTCTCAGCTTCCCTTCACCCTCTGTAACTTCATCCCTCTCTCACCTACCCTTTCTAAATAACTTACATATATCCCTCTCAGCTTCCCTTCACCCTCTGTAACTTCATCTCTCTCACCTACCCTTCCTCAATAACTTATATATCCCCCTCTCAGCTTCCCTTCCCCCTCTGTAACTTCATCCCTCTCTCACCTACCCTTCCTCAATAACTTATATATCCCCCTCTCAGCTTCCCTTCACCCTCTGTAACTTCATCCCTCTCTCACCTACCCTTCCTCAATAACTTACATATATCCCTCTCAGCTTCTCTTCACCCTCTGTAACTTCATCTCTCTCTCACCTACCCTTCCTCAATAACTTATATATCCCCCTCTCAGCTTCCCTTCCCACTCTGTAACTACATCCCTCTCTCACCTGCCCTTCCTCAATAACTTATATATCCCCCTCTCAGCTTCCCTTCACCCTCTGTAACTTCATACCTCTCTCACCTACCTTTACTCAATAACTTATATTTCCCCCTCCCAGCTTCCCTTCCCCCTCTGTAACTTCATTCCTCTCTCACCTACCCTTCCTCAATAACTTATATATCCCCCTCTCAGCTTTCCCTTCACCCTCTGTAACTTCATCCCTCTCTCACCTACCCTTCCTCAATAACTTACATATATCCCTCTCGGCTTCCCTTCACCCTCTGTAACTTCATCCCTCTCTCACCTACCCTTCCTCAATAACTTATATATCCACCTGTCAGCTTCCCTTCTCCCTCTGTAACTTCATCCCTCTTCCACCTACCCTTCCTCAATAACTTATATATCCCCCTCTCAGCTTCCCTACACCCTCTGTAACTTTATCCCTCTCTCACCTACCCTTACTCAATAACTTATATATCCCCCTCTCAGCTTCCCTTCCCCCTCTGTAACTTTATCCCTCTCTCACCTACCCTTCCTCAATAACTTATATATCCCCCTCTCAGCTTCCCTTCACCCTCTGTAACTTCATCCCTCTCTCACCTACCCTTTCTAAATAACTTACATATATCCCTCTCAGCTTCCCTACACCCTCTGTAACTTCATCTCTCTCTCACCTACCCTTCCTCAATAACTTATATATATCCCTCTCAGCTTCCTTTCACCATCTGTAACTTCATCCCTCTCTCACCTACCCTTCCTCAATAACTTATATATCCCCCTCTCAGCTTCCCTTCACCCTCTGTAACTTCATACCTCTCTCACCTACCCTTACTCAATAACTTATATATCCCCCTCTCAGCTTCCCTTCCCCCTCTGTAACTTTATCCCTCTCTCACCTACCCTTCCTCAATAACTTTTATATACCCCTCTCAGCTTCCCTTCACCCTCTGTAACTTCATCCCTCTCTCAACTACCCGTACTCAATAACTTATATATCCCCCTCTCAGCTTCCCTTCCCCCTCTGTAACTTCATCCCTCTCTCACCTACCCTTCCTCAATAACTTATATATCCCCCTCTCAGCTTCCCTTCACCCTCTGTAACTTCATCCATCTCTCACCTACCCTTCCTCAATAACTTATATATCCCCCTGTCAGCTTCCATTCCTCCTCTGTAACTTCATCCCTCCCTCACGTACCATTACTCAATAACTTATATATCCCCCTCTCTGCTTCCCTTCCCCCTCTGTAACTTCATTGCTCTCTCACCTACCCTTCCTCAATAACTTATATATATCCCCCTCTCAGCTTCTCTTCACCCTCTGTAACTTCATCCCTCTCTCACCTACCCGTACTCAATAACTTATATATCCCCCTCTCAGCTTCCCTTCCCCCTCTGTAACTTTATCCCTCTCTTACCTACCCTTCCTCAATAACTTATATATCCCCCTCTCAGCTTCCCTTCACCCTCTGTAACTTCATCCCTCTCTCACCTACCCTTCCTCAATAACTTATATATCCCCCTCTCAGCTTCCCTTACCCCTCTGTAACTTCATCCCTCTCTCACCTACCCTTCCTCAATAACTTATATATATCCCTCTCAGCTTCCCTTCACCCTCTGTAACTTCATCCCTCTCTCACCTACCCTTCCTCAATAACTTATATATCCCCCTCTCAGCTTCCCTTCACCCTCTGTAACTTTATCCCTCTCTCACCTACCCTTCCTCAATAACTTATATATCCCCCTCTCAGCTCCCTTCCCCCTCTGTAACTTCATCCCTCTCTCACCTACCCTTACTCAATAACTTATATATTCTTCTCTCAGCTTCCCTTCCCCCTCTGTAACCTCATCTCTCTCTCACCTACCCTTCCTCAATAACTTATATACCCCCCTCTCAGCTTCCCTTCCTCCTCTGTAACTTCATCTCTCTCTCACCTACCCTTACTCAATAACTTATATATCCCCCTCTCAGCTTCCCTTCACCCTCTGTAACTTCATCACTCTCTCACCTACCCTTCCTCAATAATTTATATATACCAGTCTCAGCTCCCTTCCCCCTCTGTAACTTTATCATTCTCTCACCTACCCTTCCTCAATAACTTATATATCCCCCTGTCAGCTTTCATTCCCCCTCTGTAACTTCATCCCTCTCTTACCTACCATTACTCAATAACTTATATATCCCCCTCTCAGCTTCCCTTCACCCTCTGTAACTTCATCCCTCTCTCACCTACCCTTACTCAATTACTTATATATCCCCCTGTCAGCTCCCTTCCGCCTCTGTAACTTTATCCCTCTCACCTACCCTTCCTCAATAACTTACATATATCCCTCTCAGCTTCCCTTCACCCTCTGAAACTTCATCCATCTCTCACCTACCCTTCCTCAATAACTTATATATCCCCCTCTTAGCTTCCATTCACCCTCTGTAACTTCATCACTCTCTCACCTACCCTTACTCAATAACTTATATATACCAGTCTCAGCTCCCTTCCCACTCTGTAACTTCATTCTTCTCTCACCTACCCTTCCTCAATAACTTACATATATCCCTCTCAGCTTCCCCTACCCCTCTGTAACTTCATCCCTCTCACCTACCCTTCCTCAATAACTTATATATCCCCCTCTCAACTTCCCTTCCCCCTCAGTAACTTCATCCCTCACTCACCTACCCTTCCTCAATAACTTATATATCCCCCTCTCAGCTTCCCTTCACCCTCTGTAACTTCATCCCTCTCTCACCTACCCTTCCTCAATAACTTATATAACCACCTGTCAGCTTCCCTTCTCCCTCTGTAACTTCATCCCTCTCTCACCTACCCTTCCTCAATAACTTATATATCCCCCTCTCAGCTTCCCTTCCCCCTCTGTAACTTCATCCCTCTCTCACCTACCCTTACTCAATAACTTATATAACCCCTCTCAGCTTCCCTTCACCCTCTGTAACTTCATCCCTCTCTCACCTACCCTTCCTCAATAACTTATATATCCCCCTCTCAGCTTCCCTTCACCCTCTGTAACTTTATCCCTCTCTCACCTACCCTTCCTCAATAACTTATATATCCCCCTCTCAGCTTCCCTTCACCCTCTGTAACTTCATCCCTCTCTCACCTACTCTTACTCAATAACTTATATATCCCCCTCTCAGCTTCCCTTCCCCCTCTGTAACTTCATTCCTCTCTCACCTACCCTTCCTCAATAACTTATATATCCCCCTCTCAGCTTTCCCTTCACCCTCTGTAACTTCATCCCTCTCTCACTTACCCTTCCTCAATAACTTACATATATCCCTCTCGGCTTCCCTTCACCCTCTGTAACTTCATCCCTCTCTCACCTACCCTTCCTCAATAACTTATATATCCACCTGTCAGCTTCACTTCTCCCTCTGTAACTTCATCCCTCTCTCACCTACCCTTCCTCAATAACTTATATATCCCCCTCTCAGCTTCCCTTCACGCTCTGTAACTTTATCCCTCTCTCAACTACCCTTACTCAATAACTTATATATCCCCCTCTCAGCTTCCCTTCCCCCTCTGTATCTTTATCCCTCTCTCACCTACCCTTCCTCAATAACTTATATATCCCCCTCTCAGCTTCCCTTCACCCTCTGTAACTTCATCCCTCTCTCACCTACCCTTCCTCAATAACTTACATATATCCCTCTCAGCTTCCCTTACCCCTCTGTAACTTCATCCCTCTCTCACCTACCCTTCCTCAATAACTTATATGTATCCCTCTCAGCTTCCTTTCACCCTCTGTAACTTCATCCCTCTCTCACCTACCCTTCCTCAATAACTTATATATCCCCCTCTCAGCTTCCCTTCACCCTCTGTAACTTCATACCTCTCTCACCTACCTTTACTCAATAACTTATATATCCCCCTCTCAGCTTCCCTTCCCCCTCTGTAACTTTATCCCTCTCTCACCTACCCTTCCTCAATAACTTTTATATACCCCTCTCAGCTTCCCTTCACCCTCTGTAACTTCATCCCTCTCTCAACTACCCGTACTCAATAACTTATATATCCCCCTCTCAGCTTCCCTTCCCCCTCTGTAACTTCATCCCTCTCTCACCTACCCTTCCTCAATAACTTATATATCCCCCTCTCAGCTTCCCTTCACCCTCTGTAACTTCATCCATCTCTCACCTACCCTTCCTCAATAACTTATATATCCCCCTGTCAGCTTCCATTCCTCCTCTGTAACTTCATCCCTCCCTCACGTACCATTACTCAATAACTTATATATCCCCCTCTCTGCTTCCCTTCCCCCTCTGTAACTTCATTGCTCTCTCACCTACCCTTCCTCAATAACTTATATATATCCCCCTCTCAGCTTCTCTTCACCCTCTGTAACTTCATCCCTCTCTCACCTACCCGTACTCAATAACTTATATATCCCCCTCTCAGCTTCCCTTCCCCCTCTGTAACTTTATCCCTCTCTTACCTACCCTTCCTCAATAACTTATATATCCCCCTCTCAGCTTCCCTTCACCCTCTGTAACTTCATCCCTCTCTCACCTACCCTTCCTCAATAACTTATATATCCCCCTCTCAGCTTCCCTTACCCCTCTGTAACTTCATCCCTCTCTCACCTACCCTTCCTCAATAACTTATATATATCCCTCTCAGCTTCCCTTCACCCTCTGTAACTTCATCCCTCTCTCACCTACCCTTCCTCAATAACTTATATATCCCCCTCTCAGCTTCCCTTCACCCTCTGTAACTTTATCCCTCTCTCACCTACCCTTCCTCAATAACTTATATATCCCCCTCTCAGCTCCCTTCCCCCTCTGTAACTTCATCCCTCTCTCACCTACCCTTACTCAATAACTTATATATTCTTCTCTCAGCTTCCCTTCCCCCTCTGTAACCTCATCTCTCTCTCACCTACCCTTCCTCAATAACTTATATACCCCCCTCTCAGCTTCCCTTCCTCCTCTGTAACTTCATCTCTCTCTCACCTACCCTTACTCAATAACTTATATATCCCCCTCTCAGCTTCCCTTCACCCTCTGTAACTTCATCACTCTCTCACCTACCCTTCCTCAATAATTTATATATACCAGTCTCAGCTCCCTTCCCCCTCTGTAACTTTATCATTCTCTCACCTACCCTTCCTCAATAACTTATATATCCCCCTGTCAGCTTTCATTCCCCCTCTGTAACTTCATCCCTCTCTTACCTACCATTACTCAATAACTTATATATCCCCCTCTCAGCTTCCCTTCACCCTCTGTAACTTCATCCCTCTCTCACCTACCCTTACTCAATTACTTATATATCCCCCTGTCAGCTCCCTTCCGCCTCTGTAACTTTATCCCTCTCACCTACCCTTCCTCAATAACTTACATATATCCCTCTCAGCTTCCCTTCACCCTCTGAAACTTCATCCATCTCTCACCTACCCTTCCTCAATAACTTATATATCCCCCTCTTAGCTTCCATTCACCCTCTGTAACTTCATCACTCTCTCACCTACCCTTACTCAATAACTTATATATACCAGTCTCAGCTCCCTTCCCACTCTGTAACTTCATTCTTCTCTCACCTACCCTTCCTCAATAACTTACATATATCCCTCTCAGCTTCCCCTACCCCTCTGTAACTTCATCCCTCTCACCTACCCTTCCTCAATAACTTATATATCCCCCTCTCAACTTCCCTTCCCCCTCAGTAACTTCATCCCTCACTCACCTACCCTTCCTCAATAACTTATATATCCCCCTCTCAGCTTCCCTTCACCCTCTGTAACTTCATCCCTCTCTCACCTACCCTTCCTCAATAACTTATATAACCACCTGTCAGCTTCCCTTCTCCCTCTGTAACTTCATCCCTCTCTCACCTACCCTTCCTCAATAACTTATATATCCCCCTCTCAGCTTCCCTTCCCCCTCTGTAACTTCATCCCTCTCTCACCTACCCTTACTCAATAACTTATATAACCCCTCTCAGCTTCCCTTCACCCTCTGTAACTTCATCCCTCTCTCACCTACCCTTCCTCAATAACTTATATATCCCCCTCTCAGCTTCCCTTCACCCTCTGTAACTTTATCCCTCTCTCACCTACCCTTCCTCAATAACTTATATATCCCCCTCTCAGCTTCCCTTCACCCTCTGTAACTTCATCCCTCTCTCACCTACTCTTACTCAATAACTTATATATCCCCCTCTCAGCTTCCCTTCCCCCTCTGTAACTTCATTCCTCTCTCACCTACCCTTCCTCAATAACTTATATATCCCCCTCTCAGCTTTCCCTTCACCCTCTGTAACTTCATCCCTCTCTCACTTACCCTTCCTCAATAACTTACATATATCCCTCTCGGCTTCCCTTCACCCTCTGTAAC
>NW_026968931.1:0-62000 GCF_028390025.1 Pseudophryne corroboree
CATCCCATGCCGTCTCACTCCTGCTCCTCTCATCATCCCCTGCGTCTCACTCCTGCTCCTCTCATCATCCCCTGACGTCTACTCCTGCTCCTCTCATCATCCCCTGCCGTCTCACTCCTACTCCTCTCATCATCCCCTGACGTCTCACTCCTGCTCCTCTCATCATCCCCTGCCGTCTCACTCCTGCTCCTCTCATCATCCCCTGCCGTCTCACTCCTACTCCTCTCATCATCCCCTGACGTCTCACTCCTGCTACTCTCATCATCCCCTGCCGTCTCACTCCTGCTCCTCTCATCATCCCCTGCCGTCTCACTCCTGCTCCTCTCATCATCCCCTGCGTCTCACTCCTACTCCTCTCATCATCCCCTGCCGTCTCACTCCTACTCCTCTCATCATCCCCTGCCGTCTCACTCCTGCTCCTCTCATCATCCCCTGCGTCTCACTCCTGCTCCTCTCATCATCCCCTGCCGTCTCACTCCTGCTCCGATCATCATCCCCTGACGTCTCACTCCTGCTCCTCTAATCATCCCTTGCCATCTCACTCCTGCTCCTCTCATTATCCCCTGCCGTCTCACTCCTGCTCCTCTCATCATCCCCTGCCGTCTCACTCCTGCTGCTCTCATCATCCCCTGCCGTCTCACTCCTGCTCCTCTCATCATCCCCTGCCGTCTCACTCCTGCTCCTCTCATCATCCCCTGCCGTCTCACTCCTACTCCTCTCATCATCCCCTGCCGTCCCACTCCTACTCCTCTCATCATCCCCTGCCGTCTCACTCCTACTCCTCTCATCATCCCCTGCCGTCTCACTCCTGCTCCTCTCATCATCCCCTGCCATCTCACTCCTGCTCCTCTCATCATCCCCTGCCGTCTCACTCCTACTCCTCTCATCATCCCCTGCGTCTCACTCCTACTCCTCTCATCATCCCCTGCCGTCTCACTCCTGCTCCTCTCATCATCCCCTGCCGTCTCACTCCTGCTCCTCTCATCATCCCCTGCCGTCTCCTCTCATCATGCCCTGCCGTCTCACTCCTACTACTCTCATCATCCCCTGCCGTCTCACTCCTGCTCCTCTCATCATCCCCTGCCGTCTCCTCTCATCATCCCCAGCCGCCTCACTCCTACTCCTCTCATCATCCCCTGCCGTCTCACTCCTACTCCTCTCATCATCCCCTGACGTCTCACTCCTGCTCCTCTCATCATCCCGTACCGTCTACTCCTGCTCCTCTCATCATCCCCTGCCGTCTCACTCCTGCTCCTCTCATCATCCCCTGCCGTCTCCTCTCATCATCCCCTGCCGTCTCACTCCTACTCCTCTTATCATCCCCTGCCGTCTCACTCCTGCTCCTCTCATCATCCCCTGCCGTCTCCTCTCATCATCCCCTGCCGTCTCACTCCTACTCCTCTCATCATCCCCTGCCGTCTCACTCCTACTCCTCTCATCATCCCCTGACGTCTCACTCCTGCTCCTCTCATCATCCCCTGCCGTCTCACTCCTGCTCCTCTCATCATCCCCTGACGTCTCACTCCTGCTGCTCTCATCATCCCCTGCCGTCTCACTCCTGCTCCACTCATCATCCCCTGCCGTCTCACTCCTGCTCCTCTCATCATCCCCTGCGTCTCACTCCTACTCCTCTCATCATCCCCTGCCGTCTCACTCCTACTCCTCTCATCATCCCCTGCCGTCTCACTCCTGCTCCTCTCATCATCCCCTGCGTCTCACTCCTGCTCCTCTCATCATCCCCTGCCGTCTCACTCCTGCTCCTATCATCATCTCCTGACGTCTCACTCCTGCTCCTCTAATCATCCCTTGCCGTCTCACTCATGCTCCTCTCATTATCCCCTGCTGTCTCACTCCTGCTCCTCTCATCATCCCCTGCCGTCTCACTCCTGCTGCTCTCATCATCCCCTGCCGTCTCACTCCTGCTCCTCTCATCATCCCCTGCCGTCTCACTCCTGCTCCTCTCATCATCCCCTGCCGTCTCACTCCTACTCCTCTCATCATCCCCTGCCGTCCCACTCCTACTCCTCTCATCATCCCCTGCCGTCTCACTCCTACTCCTCTCATCATCCCCTGCCGTCTCACTCCTGCTCCTCTCATCATCCCCTGCCATCTCACTCCTGCTCCTCTCATCATCCCCTGCCGTCTCACTCCTACTCCTCTCATCATCCCCTGCGTCTCACTCCTACTCCTCTCATCATCCCCTGCCGTCTCACTCCTGCTCCTCTCATCATCCCCTGCCGTCTCACTCCTGCTCCTCTCATCATCCCCTGCCGTCTCCTCTCATCATCCCCTGCCGTCTCACTCCTGCTCCTCTCATCATCCCCTGCGTCTCACTCCTGCTCCTCTCATCATCCCCTGACGTCTACTCCTGCTCCTCTCATCATCCCCTGCCGTCTCACTCCTACTCCTCTCATCATCCCCTGACGTCTCACTCCTGCTCCTCTCATCATCCCCTGCCGTCTCACTCCTGCTCCTCTCATCATCCCCTGCCGTCTCACTCCTACTCCTCTCATCATCCCCTGACGTCTCACTCCTGCTGCTCTCATCATCCCCTGCCGTCTCACTCCTGCTCCTCTCATCATCCCCTGCCGTCTCACTCCTGCTCCTCTCATCATCCCCTGCGTCTCACTCCTACTCCTCTCATCATCCCCTGCCGTCTCACTCCTACTCCTCTCATCATCCCCTGCCGTCTCACTCCTGCTCCTCTCATCATCCCCTGCGTCTCACTCCTGCTCCTCTCATCATCCCCTGCCGTCTCACTCCTGCTCCGATCATCATCCCCTGACGTCTCACTCCTGCTCCTCTAATCATCCCTTGCCGTCTCACTCCTGCTCCTCTCATTATCCCCTGCTGTCTCACTCCTGCTCCTCTCATCATCCCCTGCCGTCTCACTCCTGCTGCTCTCATCATCCCCTGCCGTCTCACTCCTGCTCCTCTCATCATCCCCTGCCGTCTCACTCCTGCTCCTCTCATCATCCCCTGCCGTCTCACTCCTACTCCTCTCATCATCCCCTGCCGTCCCACTCCTACTCCTCTCATCATCCCCTGCCGTCTCACTCCTACTCCTCTCATCATCCCCTGCCGTCTCACTCCTGCTCCTCTCATCATCCCCTGCCATCTCACTCCTGCTCCTCTCATCATCCCCTGCCGTCTCACTCCTACTCCTCTCATCATCCCCTGCCGTCTCACTCCTGCTCCTCTCATCATCCCCTGCCATCTCACTCCTGCTGCTCTCATCATCCCCTGCCGTCTCACTCCTGCTCCTCTCATCATCCCCTGCCGTCCCACTCCTACTCCTCTCATCATCCCCTGCTGTCTCACTCCTACTCCTCTCATCATCCCCTGCGTCTCACTCCTACTCCTCTCATCATCCCCTGCCGTCTCACTCCTGCTACTCTCATCATCCCCTGCCGTCTCACTCCTGCTACTCTCATCATCCCCTGCCGTCTCCTCTCATCATCCCCTGCCGTCCCACTCCTACTCCTCTCATCATCCCCTGCCGTCTCACTCCTACTCCTCTCATCATCCCCTGCCGTCTCACTCCTGCTCCTCTCATCATCCCCTGCGTCTCACTCCTACTCCTCTCATCATCCCCTGCCGTCCCACTCCTACTCCTCTCATCATCCCCTGCCGTCTCACTCCTACTCCTCTCATCATCCCCTGCCGTCTCACTCCTGCTCCTCTCATCATCCCCTGCCATCTCACTCCTGCTCCTCTCATCATCCCCTGCCGTCTCACTCCTACTCCTCTCATCATCCCCTGCGTCTCACTCCTACTCCTCTCATCATCCCCTGCCGTCTCACTCCTGCTCCTCTCATCATCCCCTGCCGTCTCACTCCTGCTCCTCTCATCATCCCCTGCCGTCTCCTCTCATCATCCCCTGCCGTCTCACTCCTGCTCCTCTCATCATCCCCTGCGTCTCACTCCTGCTCCTCTCATCATCCCCTGACGTCTACTCCTGCTCCTCTCATCATCCCCTGCCGTCTCACTCCTACTCCTCTCATCATCCCCTGACGTCTCACTCCTGCTCCTCTCATCATCCCCTGCCGTCTCACTCCTGCTCCTCTCATCATCCCCTGCCGTCTCACTCCTACTCCTCTCATCATCCCCTGACGTCTCACTCCTGCTGCTCTCATCATCCCCTGCCGTCTCACTCCTGCTCCTCTCATCATCCCCTGCCGTCTCACTCCTGCTCCTCTCATCATCCCCTGCGTCTCACTCCTACTCCTCTCATCATCCCCTGCCGTCTCACTCCTACTCCTCTCATCATCCCCTGCCGTCTCACTCCTGCTCCTCTCATCATCCCCTGCCGTCTCACTCCTGCTCCTCTCATCATCCCCTGCCGTCTCACTCCTGCTCCTCTCATCATCCCCTGCGTCTCACTCCTACTCCTCTCATCATCCCCTGCCGTCCCACTCCTACTCCTCTCATCATCCCCTGCCGTCTCACTCCTACTCCTCTCATCATCCCCTGCCGTCTCACTCCTGCTCCTCTCATCATCCCCTGCCATCTCACTCCTGCTCCTCTCATCATCCCCTGCCGTCTCACTCCTACTCCTCTCATCATCCCTTGCCGTCTCACTCCTGCTCCTCTCATTATCCCCTGCCGTCTCACTCCTGCTCCTCTCATCATCCCCTGCCGTCTCACTCCTGCTCCTCTCATCATCCCCTGCCGTCTCCTCTCATCATGCCCTGCCGTCTCACTCCTACTCCTCTCATCATCCCCTGCCGTCTCACTCCTGCTCCTCTCATCATCCCCTGCCGTCTCCTCTCATCATCCCCAGCCGCCTCACTCCTACTCCTCTCATCATCCCCTGCCGTCTCACTCCTACTCCTCTCATCATCCCCTGACGTCTCACTCCTGCTCCTCTCATCATCCCGTACCGTCTACTCCTGCTCCTCTCATCATCCCCTGCCGTCTCACTCCTGCTCCTCTCATCATCCCCTGCTTCTCACTCCTGCTCCTCTCATCATCCCCTGTCGTCTCACTCCTGCTCCTCTCATCATCCCCTGCCGTCTCACTCCTACTCCTCTCATCATCCCCTGACGTCTCACTCCTGCTGCTCTCATCATCCCCTGCCGTCTCCTCTCATCATCCCCTGCCGTCTCACTCCTACTCCTCTCATCATCCCCTGACGTCTCACTCCTGCTCCTCTCATCATCCCCTGACGTCTACTCCTGCTCCTCTCATCATCCCCTGCCGTCTCACTCCTACTCCTCTCATCATCCCCTGACGTCTCACTCCTGCTCCTCTCATCATCCCCTGTCGTCTCACTCCTGCTCCTCTCATCATCCCCTGCCGTCTCACTCCTACTCCTCTCATCATCCCCTGACGTCTCACTCCTGCTGCTCTCATCATCCCCTGCCGTCTCACTCCTGCTCCTCTCATCATCCCCTGCCGTCTCACTCCTGCTCCTCTCATCATCCCCTGCGTCTCACTCCTACTCCTCTCATCATCCCCTGCCGTCTCACTCCTACTCCTCTCATCATCCCCTGCCGTCTCACTCCTGCTCCTCTCATCATCCCCTGCGTATCACTCCTGCTCCTCTCATCATCCCCTGCCCTCTCACTCCTGCTCCTATCATCATCCCCTGACGTCTCACTCCTGCTCCTCTAATCATCCCTTGCCGTCTCACTCCTGCTCCTCTCATTATCCCCTGCTGTCTCACTCCTGCTCCTCTCATCATCCCCTGCCGTCTCACTCCTGCTGCTCTCATCATCCCCTGCCGTCTCACTCCTGCTCCTCTCATCATCCCCTGCCGTCTCACTCCTGCTCCTCTCATCATCCCCTGCCGTCTCACTCCTACGCCTCTCATCATCCCCTGCCGTCCCACTCCTACTCCTCTCATCATCCCCTGCCGTCTCACTCCTACTCCTCTCATCATCCCCTGCCGTCTCACTCCTGCTCCTCTCATCATCCCCTGCCATCTCACTCCTGCTCCTCTCATCATCCCCTGTCGTCTCACTCCTACTCCTCTCATCATCCCCTGCGTCTCACTCCTACTCCTCTCATCATCCCCTGCCGTCTCACTCCTGCTCCTCTCATCATCCCCTGCCGTCTCACTCCTGCTCCTCTCATCATCCCCTGCCGTCTCCTCTCATCATGCCCTGCCGTCTCACTCCTACTCCTCTCATCATCCCCTGCCGTCTCACTCCTGCTCCTCTCATCATCCCCTGCCGTCTCCTCTCATCATCCCCAGCCGCCTCACTCCTACTCCTCTCATCATCCCCTGCCGTCTCACTCCTACTCCTCTCATCATCCCCTGACGTCTCACTCCTGCTCCTCTCATCATCCCCTACCGTCTACTCCTGCTCCTCTCATCATCCCCTGCCGTCTCACTCCTGCTCCTCTCATCATCCCCTGCATCTCACTCCTGCTCCTCTCATCATCCCCTGACGTCTACTCCTGCTCCTCTCATCATCCCCTGCCGTCTCACTCCTACTCCTCTCATCATCCCCTGACATCTCACTCCTGCTCCTCTCATCATCCCCTGCCGTCTCACTCCTGCTCCTCTCATCATCCCCTGCCGTCTCACTCCTGCTCCTCTCATTATCCCCTGCTGTCTCACTCCTGCTCCTTTCATCATCCCCTACCGTCTCACTCCTATTCCTCTCATCATCCCCTGACGTCTCACTCCTGCTCCTCTCATCATCCCCTGACGTCTACTTCTGCTCCTCTCATCATCCCCTGCCATCTAACTCCTGCTCCTCTCATGATCCCCTGCCGTCTCACTCCTACTCCTCTCATCATCCCCTGACGTCTCACTCCTGCTCCTCTCATCATCCCCTGACGTCTACTCCTGCTCCTCTCATCATCCCCTGCCGTCTCACTCCTAATCCTCTCATCATCCCCTGACGTCTACTCCTGCTGCTCTCATCATCCCCTGACGTCTCACTCCTACTCCTCTCATCATCCCCTGCCGTCTCATTCCTGCTCCTCTTATCATCCCCTGCTGTCTCACTCCTGCTCCTCTCATCAACCCCTGATGTTTCACTCCTGCTCCTCTCATCATCCTCTGCCGTCTCACTCCTGCTCCTATCATCATCCCCTGATGTCTCACTTCTGCTCCTCTAATCATCCCTTGCCGTCTCACTCCTGCTCCTCTCATTATCCCCTGCTGTCTCACTCCCGCTCCTCTCATCATCCCCTGCCGTCTCATTCCTGCTTCTCTCTTCATCCCCTGCCGTCTCACTCCTACTCCTCTCATCATCCACTGACGTCTCACTCCTGCTGCTCTCATTATCCCCTGCCGTCTCACTCCTGCTCCTCTCATCATCCCCTGCCGTCTCACTCCTACTCCTCTCATCATCCCCTGCCGTCTCACTCCTACTCCTCTCATCATCCCCTGCCGTCTCACTCCTACTCCTCTCATCATCCCCTGCCGTCTCACTCCTGCTCCTCTCATCATCCCCTGCCATCTCACTCCTGCTCCTCTCATCATCCCCTGCCGTCTCACTCCTGCTCTTCTCATCACTCCCTGCTGTCTCACTCCTGCTCCTCACATCATCCCCTGCGTCTCACTCCTTCTCCTCTCATCATCCCCTGCCGTCTCACTCCTGCTCCTCTCATCATCCCCTGCCGTCTCACTCCTGCTCCTCTCATCATCCCCTGCCGTCTCCTCTCATCATCCCCTGCCGTCTCACTCCTACTCCTCTTATCATCCCCTGCCGTCTCACTCCTGCTCCTCTCATCATCCCCTGCCGTCTCCTCTCATCATCCCCTGCCGTCTCACTCCTACTCCTCTCATCATCCCCTGCCGTCTCACTCCTACTCCTCTCATCATCCCCTGACGTCTCACTCCTGCTCCTCTCATCATCCCCTACCGTCTACTCCTGCTCCTCTCATCATCCCCTGCCGTCTCACTCCTGCTCCTCTCATCATCCCCTGCGTCTCACTCCTGCTCCTCTCATCATCCCCTGACGTCTACTCCTGCTCCTCTCATCATCCCCTGCCGTCTCACTCCTACTCCTCTCATCATCCCCTGATGTCTCACTCCTGCTCCTCTCATCATCCCCTGTCATCTCACTTCTGCTCCTCTCATCATCCCCTGCCATCTCACTCCTACTCCTCTCATCATCCCCTGACGTCTCACTCCTGCTGCTCTCATCATCCCCTGCCGTCCCACTCCTGCTCCTCTCATCATCCCCTGCCATCTCACTCCTGCTCCTCTCATCATCCCCTGCGTCTCACTCCTACTCCTCTCATCATCCCCTGCCGTCTCACTCCTACTCCTCTCATCATCCCCTGCCGTCTCACTCCTGCTCCTCTCATCATTCCCTGCGTCTCACTCCTGCTCCTCTCATCATCCCCTGCCGTCTCACTCCTGCTCCTATCATCATCCCCTGACGTCTCACTCCTGCTCCTCTAATCATCCCTTGCCGTCTCACTCCTGCTCCTCTCATTGTCCCCTGCTGTCTCACTCCTGCTCCTCTCATCATCCCCTGCCGTCTCACTCCTGCTGCTCTCATCATCCCCTGCCGTCTCACTCCTGCTCCTCTCATCATCCCCTGCCGTCTCACTCCTGCTCCTCTCATCATCCCCTGCCGTCTAACTCCTACTCCTCTCATCATCCCCTGCCGTCCCACTCCTACTCCTCTCATCATCCCCTGCCGTCTCACTCCTACTCCTCTCATCATCCCCTGCCGTCTCACTCCTGCTCCTCTCATCATCCCCTGCCGTCTCACTCCTGCTCCTCTCATCATCCCCTGCCGTCTCACTCCTACTCCTCGCATCATCCCCTGCGTCTCACTCCTACTCCTCTCATCATCCCCTGCCGTCTCACTCCTGCTTCTCTCATCATCCCCTGCCGTCTCACTCCTGCTCCTCTCATCATCCCCTGCCTTCTCCTCTCATCATCCCCTGCCGTCTCACTCCTGCTCCTCTCATCATCCCCTGCGTCTCACTCCTGCTCCTCTCATCATCCCCTGACGTCTACTCCTGCTCCTCTCATCATCCCCTGCCGTCTCACTCCTACTCCTCTCATCATCCCCTGACGTCTCACTCCTGCTCCTCTCATCATCCCCTGCCGTCTCACTCCTGCTCCTCTCATCATCCCCTGCCGTCTCACTCCTACTCCTCTCATCATCCCCTGACGTCTCACTCCTGCTGCTCTCATCATCCCCTGCCGTCTCACTCCTGCTCCTCTCATCATCCCCTGCCGTCTCACTCCTGCTCCTCTCATCATCCCCTGCGTCTCACTCCTACTCCTCTCATCATCCCCTGCCGCCTCACTCCTACTCCTCTCATCATCCCCTGCCGTCTCACTCCTGCTCCTCTCATCATCCCCTGCGTCTCACTCCTGCTCCTCTCATCATCCCCTGCCGTCTCACTCCTGCTCCGATCATCATCCCCTGACGTCTCACTCCTGCTCCTCTAATCATCCCTTGCCATCTCACTCCTGCTCCTCTCATTATCCCCTGCCGTCTCACTCCTGCTCCTCTCATCATCCCCTGCCGTCTCACTCCTGCTGCTCTCATCATCCCCTGCCGTCTCACTCCTGCTCCTCTCATCATCCCCTGCCGTCTCACTCCTGCTCCTCTCATCATCCCCTGCCGTCTCACTCCTACTCCTCTCATCATCCCCTGCCGTCCCACTCCTACTCCTCTCATCATCCCCTGCCGTCTCACTCCTACTCCTCTCATCATCCCCTGCCGTCTCACTCCTGCTCCTCTCATCATCCCCTGCCATCTCACTCCTGCTCCTCTCATCATCCCCTGCCGTCTCACTCCTACTCCTCTCATCATCCCCTGCGTCTCACTCCTACTCCTCTCATCATCCCCTGCCGTCTCACTCCTGCTCCTCTCATCATCCCCTGCCGTCTCACTACTGCTCCTCTCATCATCCCCTGCCGTCTCCTCTCATCATGCCCTGCCGTCTCACTCCTACTCCTCTCATCATCCCCTGCCGTCGCACTCCTGCTCCTCTCATCATCCCCTGCCGTCTCCTCTCATCATCCCCAGCCGCCTCACTCCTACTCCTCTCATCATCCCCTGCCGTCTCACTCCTACTCCTCTCATCATCCCCTGACGTCTCACTCCTGCTCCTCTCATCATCCCGTACCGTCTACTCCTGCTCCTCTCATCATCCCCTGCCGTCTCACTCCTGCTCCTCTCATCATCCCCTGCCGTCTCCTCTCATCATCCCCTGCCGTCTCACTCCTACTCCTCTTATCATCCCCTGCCGTCTCACTCCTGCTCCTCTCATCATCCCCTGCCGTCTCCTCTCATCATCCCCTGCCGTCTCACTCCTACTCCTCTCATCATCCCCTGCCGTCTCACTCCTACTCCTCTCATCATCCCCTGACGTCTCACTCCTGCTCCTCTCATCATCCCCTGCCGTCTCACTCCTGCTCCTCTCATCATCCCCTGACGTCTCACTCCTGCTGCTCTCATCATCCCCTGCCGTCTCACTCCTGCTCCACTCATCATCCCCTGCCGTCTCACTCCTGCTCCTCTCATCATCCCCTGCGTCTCACTCCTACTCCTCTCATCATCCCCTGCCGTCTCACTCCTACTCCTCTCATCATCCCCTGCCGTCTCACTCCTGCTCCTCTCATCATCCCCTGCGTCTCACTCCTGCTCCTCTCATCATCCCCTGCCGTCTCACTCCTGCTCCTATCATCATCTCCTGACGTCTCACTCCTGCTCCTCTAATCATCCCTTGCCGTCTCACTCATGCTCCTCTCATTATCCCCTGCTGTCTCACTCCTGCTCCTCTCATTATCCCCTGCCGTCTCACTCCTGCTGCTCTCATCATCCCCTGCCGTCTCACTCCTGCTCCTCTCATCATCCCCTGCCGTCTCACTCCTGCTCCTCTCATCATCCCCTGCCGTCTCACTCCTACTCCTCTCATCATCCCCTGCCGTCCCACTCCTACTCCTCTCATCATCCCCTGCCGTCTCACTCCTACTCCTCTCATCATCCCCTGCCGTCTCACTCCTGCTCCTCTCATCATCCCCTGCCATCTCACTCCTGCTCCTCTCATCATCCCCTGCCGTCTCACTCCTACTCCTCTCATCATCCCCTGCGTCTCACTCCTACTCCTCTCATCATCCCCTGCCGTCTCACTCCTGCTCCTCTCATCATCCCCTGCCGTCTCACTCCTGCTCCTCTCATCATCCCCTGCCGTCTCCTCTCATCATCCCCTGCCGTCTCACTCCTGCTCCTCTCATCATCCCCTGCGTCTCACTCCTGCTCCTCTCATCATCCCCTGACGTCTACTCCTGCTCCTCTCATCATCCCCTGCCGTCTCACTCCTACTCCTCTCATCATCCCCTGACGTCTCACTCCTGCTCCTCTCATCATCCCCTGCCGTCTCACTCCTGCTCCTCTCATCATCCCCTGCCGTCTCACTCCTACTCCTCTCATCATCCCCTGACGTCTCACTCCTGCTGCTCTCATCATCCCCTGCCGTCTCACTCCTGCTCCTCTCATCATCCCCTGCCGTCTCACTCCTGCTCCTCTCATCATCCCCTGCGTCTCACTCCTACTCCTCTCATCATCCCCTGCCGTCTCACTCCTACTCCTCTCATCATCCCCTGCCGTCTCACTCCTGCTCCTCTCATCATCCCCTGCGTCTCACTCCTGCTCCTCTCATCATCCCCTGCCGTCTCACTCCTGCTCCGATCATCATCCCCTGACGTCTCACTCCTGCTCCTCTAATCATCCCTTGCCGTCTCACTCCTGCTCCTCTCATTATCCCCTGCTGTCTCACTCCTGCTCCTCTCATCATCCCCTGCCGTCTCACTCCTGCTGCTCTCATCATCCCCTGCCGTCTCACTCCTGCTCCTCTCATCATCCCCTGCCGTCTCACTCCTGCTCCTCTCATCATCCCCTGCCGTCTCACTCCTACTCCTCTCATCATCCCCTGCCGTCCCACTCCTACTCCTCTCATCATCCCCTGCCGTCTCACTCCTACTCCTCTCATCATCCCCTGCCGTCTCACTCCTGCTCCTCTCATCATCCCCTGCCATCTCACTCCTGCTCCTCTCATCATCCCCTGCCGTCTCACTCCTACTCCTCTCATCATCCCCTGCCGTCTCACTCCTGCTCCTCTCATCATCCCCTGCCATCTCACTCCTGCTGCTCTCATCATCCCCTGCCGTCTCACTCCTGCTCCTCTCATCATCCCCTGCCGTCCCACTCCTACTCCTCTCATCATCCCCTGCCGTCTCACTCCTACTCCTCTCATCATCCCCTGCGTCTCACTCCTACTCCTCTCATCATCCCCTGCCGTCTCACTCCTGCTACTCTCATCATCCCCTGCCGTCTCACTCCTGCTCCTCTCATCATCCCCTGCCGTCTCCTCTCATCATCCCCCGCCGTCCCACTCCTACTCCTCTCATCATCCCCTGCCGTCTCACTCCTACTCCTCTCATCATCCCCTGCCGTCTCACTCCTGCTCCTCTCATCATCCCCTGCGTCTCACTCCTACTCCTCTCATCATCCCCTGCCGTCCCACTCCTACTCCTCTCATCATCCCCTGCCGTCTCACTCCTACTCCTCTCATCATCCCCTGCCGTCTCACTCCTGCTCCTCTCATCATCCCCTGCCATCTCACTCCTGCTCCTCTCATCATCCCCTGCCGTCTCACTCCTACTCCTCTCATCATCCCCTGCGTCTCACTCCTACTCCTCTCATCATCCCCTGCCGTCTCACTCCTGCTCCTCTCATTATCCCCTGCCGTCTCACTCCTGCTCCTCTCATCATCCCCTGCCGTCTCCTCTCATCATCCCCTGCCGTCTCACTCCTGCTCCTCTCATCATCCCCTGCGTCTCACTCCTGCTCCTCTCATCATCCCCTGACGTCTACTCCTGCTCCTCTCATCATCCCCTGCCGTCTCACTCCTACTCCTCTCATCATCCCCTGACGTCTCACTCCTGCTCCTCTCATCATCCCCTGCCGTCTCACTCCTGCTCCTTTCATCATCCCCTGCCGTCTCACTCCTACTCCTCTCATCATCCCCTGACGTCTCACTCCTGCTGCTCTCATCATCCCCTGCCGTCTCACTCCTGCTCCTCTCATCATCCCCTGCCGTCTCACTCCTGCTCCTCTCATCATCCCCTGCGTCTCACTCCTACTCCTCTCATCATCCCCTGCCGTCTCACTCCTACTCCTCTCATCATCCCCTGCCGTCTCACTCCTGCTCCTCTCATCATCCCCTGCCGTCTCACTCCTGCTCCTCTCATCATCCCCTGCCGTCTCACTCCTGCTCCGATCATCATCCCCTGACGTCTCACTCCTGCTCCTCTAATCATCCCTTGCCGTCTCACTCCTGCTCCTCTCATTATCCCCTGCTGTCTCACTCCTGCTCCTCTCATCATCCCCTGCCGTCTCACTCCTGCTGCTCTCATCATCCCCTGCCGTCTCACTCCTGCTCCTCTCATCATCCCCTGCCGTCTCACTCCTGCTCCTCTCATCATCCCCTGCCGTCTCACTCCTACTCCTCTCATCATCCCCTGCCGTCCCACTCCTACTCCTCTCATCATCCCCTGCCGTCTCACTCCTACTCCTCTCATCATCCCCTGCCGTCTCACTCCTGCTCCTCTCATCATCCCCTGCCATCTCACTCCTGCTCCTCTCATCATCCCCTGCCGTCTCACTCCTACTCCTCTCATCATCCCCTGCGTCTCACTCCTACTCCTCTCATCATCCCCTGCCGTCTCACTCCTGCTTCTCATCATCCCCTGCCGTCTCACTCCTGCTCCTCTCATCATCCCCTGCCGTCTCCTCTCATCATGCCCTGCCGTCTCACTCCTACTCCTCTCATCATCCCCTGCCGTCTCACTCCTGCTCCTCTCATCATCCCCTGCCGTCTCCTCTCATCATCCCCAGCCGCCTCACTCCTACTCCTCTCATCATCCCCTGCCGTCTCACTCCTACTCCTCTCATCATCCCCTGACGTCTCACTCCTGCTCCTCTCATCATCCCGTACCGTCTACTCCTGCTCCTCTCATCATCCCCTGCCGTCTCACTCCTGCTCCTCTCATCATCCCCTGCTTCTCACTCCTGCTCCTCTCATCATCCCCTGTCGTCTCACTCCTGCTCCTCTCATCATCCCCTGCCGTCTCACTCCTACTCCTCTCATCATCCCCTGACGTCTCACTCCTGCTGCTCTCATCATCCCCTGCCGTCTCCTCTCATCATCCCCTGCCGTCTCACTCCTACTCCTCTCATCATCCCCTGACGTCTCACTCCTGCTCCTCTCATCATCCCCTGACGTCTACTCCTGCTCCTCTCATCATCCCCTGCCGTCTCACTCCTACTCCTCTCATCATCCCCTGACGTCTCTCTCCTGCTCCTCTCATCATCCCCTGTCGTCTCACTCCTGCTCCTCTCATCATCCCCTGCCGTCTCACTCCTACTCCTCTCATCATCCCCTGACGTCTCACTCCTGCTGCTCTCATCATCCCCTGCCGTCTCACTCCTGCTCCTCTCATCATCCCCTGCCGTCTCACTCCTGCTCCTCTCATCATCCCCTGCGTCTCACTCCTACTCCTCTCATCATCCCCTGCCGTCCCACTCCTACTCCTCTCATCATCCCCTGCCGTCTCACTCCTACTCCTCTCATCATCCCCTGCCGTCTCACTCCTGCTCCTCTCATCATCCCCTGCCATCTCACTCCTGCTCCTCTCATCATCCCCTGCCGTCTCACTCCTACTCCTCTCATCATCCCTTGCCGTCTCACTCCTGCTCCTCTCATTATCCCCTGCCGTCTCACTCCTGCTCCTCTCATCATTCCCTGCCGTCTCACTCCTGCTCCTCTCATCATCCCCTGCCGTCTCCTCTCATCATGCCCTGCCGTCTCACTCCTACTCCTCTCATCATCCCCTGCCGTCTCACTCCTGCTCCTCTCATCATCCCCTGCCGTCTCCTCTCATCATCCCCAGCCGCCTCACTCCTACTCCTCTCATCATCCCCTGCCGTCTCACTCCTACTCCTCTCATCATCCCCTGACGTCTCACTCCTGCTCCTCTCATCATCCCGTACCGTCTACTCCTGCTCCTCTCATCATCCCCTGCCGTCTCACTCCTGCTCCTCTCATCATCCCCTGCTTCTCACTCCTGCTCCTCTCATCATCCCCTGTCGTCTCACTCCTGCTCCTCTCATCATCCCCTGCCGTCTCACTCCTACTCCTCTCATCATCCCCTGACGTCTCACTCCTGCTGCTCTCATCATCCCCTGCCGTCTCCTCTCATCATCCCCTGCCGTCTCACTCCTACTCCTCTCATCATCCCCTGACGTCTCACTCCTGCTCCTCTCATCATCCCCTGACGTCTACTCCTGCTCCTCTCATCATCCCCTGCCGTCTCACTCCTACTCCTCTCATCATCCCCTGACGTCTCACTCCTGCTCCTCTCATCATCCCCTGTCGTCTCACTCCTGCTCCTCTCATCATCCCCTGCCGTCTCACTCCTACTCCTCTCATCATCCCCTGACGTCTCACTCCTGCTGCTCTCATCATCCCCTGCCGTCTCACTCCTGCTCCTCTCATCATCCCCTGCCGTCTCACTCCTGCTCCTCTCATCATCCCCTGCGTCTCACTCCTACTCCTCTCATCATCCCCTGCCGTCTCACTCCTACTCCTCTCATCATCCCCTGCCGTCTCACTCCTGCTCCTCTCATCATCCCCTGCGTATCACTCCTGCTCCTCTCATCATCCCCTGCCCTCTCACTCCTGCTCCTATCATCATCCCCTGACGTCTCACTCCTGCTCCTCTAATCATCCCTTGCCGTCTCACTCCTGCTCCTCTCATTATCCCCTGCTGTCTCACTCCTGCTCCTCTCATCATCCCCTGCCGTCTCACTCCTGCTGCTCTCATCATCCCCTGCCGTCTCACTCCTGCTCCTCTCATCATCCCCTGCCGTCTCACTCCTGCTCCTCTCATCATCCCCTGCCGTCTCACTCCTACGCCTCTCATCATCCCCTGCCGTCCCACTCCTACTCCTCTCATCATCCCCTGCCGTCTCACTCCTACTCCTCTCATCATCCCCTGCCGTCTCACTCCTGCTCCTCTCATCATCCCCTGCCATCTCACTCCTGCTCCTCTCATCATCCCCTGTCGTCTCACTCCTACTCCTCTCATCATCCCCTGCGTCTCACTCCTACTCCTCTCATCATCCCCTGCCGTCTCACTCCTGCTCCTCTCATCATCCCCTGCCGTCTCACTCCTGCTCCTCTCATCATCCCCTGCCGTCTCCTCTCATCATGCCCTGCCGTCTCACTCCTACTCCTCTCATCATCCCCTGCCGTCTCACTCCTGCTCCTCTCATCATCCCCTGCCGTCTCCTCTCATCATCCCCAGCCGCCTCACTCCTACTCCTCTCATCATCCCCTGCCGTCTCACTCCTACTCCTCTCATCATCCCCTGACGTCTCACTCCTGCTCCTCTCATCATCCCCTACCGTCTACTCCTGCTCCTCTCATCATCCCCTGCCGTCTCACTCCTGCTCCTCTCATCATCCCCTGCATCTCACTCCTGCTCCTCTCATCATCCCCTGACGTCTACTCCTGCTCCTCTCATCATCCCCTGCCGTCTCACTCCTACTCCTCTCATCATCCCCTGACGTCTCACTCCTGCTCCTCTCATCATCCCCTGCCGTCTCACTCCTGCTCCTCTCATCATCCCCTGCCGTCTCACTCCTGCTCCTCTCATTATCCCCTGCTGTCTCATTCCTGCTCCTTTCATCATCCCCTACCGTCTCACTCCTATTCCTCTCATCATCCCCTGACGTCTCACTCCTGCTCCTCTCATCATCCCCTGACGTCTACTTCTGCTCCTCTCATCATCCCCTGCCATCTAACTCCTGCTCCTCTCATGATCCCCTGCCGTCTCACTCCTACTCCTCTCATCATCCCCTGACGTCTCACTCCTGCTCCTCTCATCATCCCCTGACGTCTACTCCTGCTCCTCTCATCATCCCCTGCCGTCTCACTCCTAATCCTCTCATCATCCCCTGACGTCTACTCCTGCTGCTCTCATCATCCCCTGACGTCTCACTCCTACTCCTCTCATCATCCCCTGCCGTCTCATTCCTGCTCCTCTTATCATCCCCTGCTGTCTCACTCCTGCTCCTCTCATCATCCCCTGATGTTTCACTCCTGCTCCTCTCATCATCCTCTGCCGTCTCACTCCTGCTCCTATCATCATCCCCTGATGTCTCACTTCTGCTCCTCTAATCATCCCTTGCCGTCTCACTCCTGCTCCTCTCATTATCCCCTGCTGTCTCACTCCCGCTCCTCTCATCATCCCCTGCCGTCTCATTCCTGCTTCTCTCTTCATCCCCTGCCGTCTCACTCCTACTCCTCTCATAATCCACTGACGTCTCACTCCTGCTGCTCTCATCATCCCCAGCCGTCTCACTCCTGCTCCTCTCATCATCCCCTGCCGTCTCACTCCTACTCCTCTCATCATCCCCTGCCGTCTCACTCCTACTCCTCTCATCATCCCCTGCCGTCTCACTCCTACTCCTCTCATCATCCCCTGCCGTCTCACTCCTGCTCCACTCATCATCCCCTGCCATCTCACTCCTGCTCCTCTCATCATCCCCTGCCGTCTCACTCCTGCTCTTCTCATCACTCCCTGCTGTCTCACTCCTGCTCCTCACATCATCCCCTGCGTCTCACTCCTACTCCTCTCATCATCCCCTGCCGTCTCACTCCTGCTCCTCTCATCATCCCCTGCCGTCTCACTCCTGCTCCTCTCATCATCCCCTGCCGTCTCCTCTCATCATCCCCTGCCGTCTCACTCCTACTCCTCTTATCATCCCCTGCCGTCTCACTCCTGCTCCTCTCATCATCCCCTGCCGTCTCCTCTCATCATCCCCTGCCGTCTCACTCCTACTCCTCTCATCATCCCCTGCCGTCTCACTCCTACTCCTCTCGTCATCCCCTGACGTCTCACTCCTGCTCCTCTCATCATCCCCTACCGTCTACTCCTGCTCCTCTCATCATCCCCTGCCGTCTCACTCCTGCTCCTCTCATCATCCCCTGCGTCTCACTCCTGCTCCTCTCATCATCCCCTGACGTCTACTCCTGCTCCTCTCATCATCCCCTGCCGTCTCACTCCTACTCCTCTCATCATCCCCTGATGTCTCACTCCTGCTCCTCTCATCATCCCCTGTCGTCTCACTTCTGCTCCTCTCATCATCCCCTGCCGTCTCACTCCTACTCCTCTCATCATCCCCTGACGTCTCACTCCTGCTGCTCTCATCATCCCCTGCCGTCTCACTCCTGCTCCTCTCATCATCCCCTGCCATCTCACTCCTGCTCCTCTCATCATCCCCTGCGTCTCACTCCTACTCCTCTCATCATCCCCTGCCGTCTTACTCCTACTCCTCTCATCATCCCCTGCCGTCTCACTCCTGCTCCTCTCATCATTCCCTGCGTCTCACTCCTGCTCCTCTCATCATCCCCTGCCGTCTCACTCCTGCTCCTATCATCATCCCCTGACGTCTCACTCCTGCTCCTCTAATCATCCCTTGCCGTCTCACTCCTGCTCCTCTCATTGTCCCCTGCTGTCTCACTCCTGCTCCTCTCATCATCCCCTGCCGTCTCACTCCTGCTGCTCTCATCATCCCCTGCCGTCTCACTCCTGCTCCTCTCATCATCCCCTGCCGTCTCACTCCTGCTCCTCTCATCATCCCCTGCCGTCTCACTCCTACTCCTCTCATCATCCCCTGCCGTCCCACTCCTACTCCTCTCATCATCCCCTGCCGTCTCACTCCTACTCCTCTCATCATCCCCTGCCGTCTCACTCCTGCTCCTCTCATCATCCCCTGCCGTCTCACTCCTGCTCCTCTCATCATCCCCTGCCGTCTCACTCCTACTCCTCTCATCATCCCCTGCGTCTCACTCCTACTCCTCTCATCATCCCCTGCTGTCTCACTCCTGCTCCTCTCATCATCCCCTGCCGTCTCACTCCTGCTCCTCTCATCATCCCCTGCCGTCTCCTCTCATCATCCCCTGCCGTCTCACTCCTACTCCTCTCATCATCCCCTGCCGTCTCACTCCTGCTCCTCTCATCATCCCCTGCCGTCTCCTCTCATCATCCCCTGCCGCCTCACTCCTACTCCTCTCATCATCCCCTGCCATCTCACTCCTACTCCTCTCATCATCCCCTGACGTCTCACTCCTGCTCCTCTCATCATCCCCTACCGTCTACTCCTGCTCCTCTCATCATCCCCTGCCGTCTCACTCCTGCTCCTCTCATCATCCCCTGCATCTCACTCCTGCTCCTCTCATCATCCCCTGACGTCTACTCCTGCTCCTCTCATCATCCCCTGCCGTCTCACTCCAACTCCTCTCATCATCCCCTGACGTCTCACTCCTGCTCCTCTCATCATCCCCTGCCGTCTCACTCCTGCTCCTCTCATCATCCCCTGCCGTCTCACTCCTGCTCCTCTCATTATCCCCTGCTGTCTCACTCCTGCTCCTTTCATCATCCCCTACCGTCTCACTCCTACTCCTCTCATCATCCCCTGACATCTCACTCCTGCTCCTCTCATCATCCCCTGACGTCTACTTCTGCTCCTCTCATCATCCCCTGCCGTCTCACTCCCTCTCCTCTCATGATTTCCTGCCGTCTCACTCCTACTCCTCTCATCATCCCCTGACGTCTCACTCCTGCTCCTCTCATCATCCCCTGACGTCTCACTCCTACTCCTCTCATCATCCCCTGCCGTCTCATTCCTGCTCCTCTTATCATCCCCTGCCGTCTCACTCCTGCTCCTCTCATTATCCCCTGATGTTTCACTCCAGCTCCTCTCATCATCCCCTGCCGTCTCACTCCTGCTCCTCTCATCATCCCCTGACGTCTACTTCTGCTCCTCTCATCATCCCCTGCCGTCTCACTCCCTCTCCTCTCATGAACCCCTGCCGTCTCACTCCTACTCCTCTCATCATCCCCTGACGTCTCACTCCTGCTCCTCTCATCATCCCCTGACGTCTACTCCTGCTCCTCTCATCATCCCCTGCCGTCTCACTCCTAATCCTCTCATCATCCCCTGACGTCTACTCCTGCTCCTCTCATCATCCCCTGACGTCTCACTCCTACTCCTCTCATCATCCCCTGCCGTCTCATTCCTGCTCCTCTTATCATCCCCTGCCGTCTCACTCCTGCTCCTCTCATTATCCCCTGATGTTTCACTCCTGCTCCTCTCATCATCCCCTGCCGTCTCACTCCTGCTCCTATCATCATCCCCTGATGTCTCACTTCTGCTCCTCTAATCATCCCTTGCCGTCTCACTCCTGCTCCTCTCATTATCCCCTGCTGTCTCACTCCCGCTCCTCTCATCATCCCCTGCCGTCTCATTCCTGCTTCTCTCATCATCCCCTGCCGTCTCACTCCTACTCCTCTCATCATCCCCTGACGTCTCACTCCTGCTGCTCTCATCATCCCCTGCCGTCTCACTCCTGCTCCTCTCATCATCCCCTGCCGTCTCACTCCTGCTCCTCTCATCATCCCCTGCCGTCTCACTCCTACGCCTCTCATCATCCCCTGCCGTCCCACTCCTACTCCTCTCATCATCCCCTGCCGTCTCACTCCTACTCCTCTCATCATCCCCTGCCGTCTCACTCCTGCTCCTCTCATCATCCCCTGCCATCTCACTCCTGCTCCTCTCATCATCCCCTGTCGTCTCACTCCTACTCCTCTCATCATCCCCTGCGTCTCACTCCTACTCCTCTCATCATCCCCTGCCGTCTCACTCCTGCTCCTCTCATCATCCCCTGCCGTCTCACTCCTGCTCCTCTCATCATCCCCTGCCGTCTCCTCTCATCATGCCCTGCCGTCTCACTCCTACTCCTCTCATCATCCCCTGCCGTCTCACTCCTGCTCCTCTCATCATCCCCTGCCGTCTCCTCTCATCATCCCCAGCCGCCTCACTCCTACTCCTCTCATCATCCCCTGCCAGCTCACTCCTATTCCTCTCATCATCCCCTTACGTCTCACTCCTGCTCCTCTCATCATCCCCTACCGTCTACTCCTGCTCCTCTCATCATCCCCTGCCGTCTCACTCCTGCTCCTCTCATCATCCCCTGCATCTCACTCCTGCTCCTCTCATCATCCCCTGACGTCTACTCCTGCTCCTCTCATCATCCCCTGCCGTCTCACTCCTACTCCTCTCATCATCCCCTGACGTCTCACTCCTGCTCCTCTCATCATCCCCTGCCGTCTCACTCCTGCTCCTCTCATCATCCCCTGCCGTCTCACTCCTGCTCCTCTCATTATCCCCTGCTGTCTCACTCCTGCTCCTTTCATCATCCCCTACCGTCTCACTCCTATTCCTCTCATCATCCCCTGACGTCTCACTCCTGCTCCTCTCATCATCCCCTGACGTCTACTCCTGCTCCTCTCATCATCCCCTGCCGTCTCACTCCTAATCCTCTCATCATCCCCTGACGTCTACTCCTGCTGCTCTCATCATCCCCTGACGTCTCACTCCTACTCCTCTCATCATCCCCTGCCGTCTCATTCCTGCTCCTCTTATCATCCCCTGCTGTCTCACTCCTGCTCCTCTCATCATCCCCTGATGTTTCACTCCTGCTCCTCTCATCATCCTCTGCCGTCTCACTCCTGCTCCTATCATCATCCCCTGATGTCTCACTTCTGCTCCTCTAATCATCCCTTGCCGTCTCACTCCTGCTCCTCTCATTATCCCCTGCTGTCTCACTCCCGCTCCTCTCATCATCCCCTGCCGTCTCATTCCTGCTTCTCTCTTCATCCCCTGCCGTCTCACTCCTACTCCTCTCATCATCCACTGACGTCTCACTCCTGCTGCTCTCATCATCCCCTGCCGTCTCACTCCTGCTCCTCTCATCATCCCCTGCCGTCTCACTCCTACTCCTCTCATCATCCCCTGCCGTCTCACTCCTACTCCTCTCATCATCCCCTGCCGTCTCACTCCTACTCCTCTCATCATCCCCTGCCGTCTCACTCCTGCTCCTCTCATCATCCCCTGCCGTCTCACTCCTGCTCCTCTCATCATCCCCTGCGTCTCACTCCTGCTCCTCTCATCATCCCCTGACGTCTACTCCTGCTCCTCTCATCATCCCCTGCCGTCTCACTCCTACTCCTCTCATCATCCCCTGACGTCTCACTCCTGCTCCTCTCATCATCCCCTGTCGTCTCACTTCTGCTCCTCTCATCATCCCCTGCCGTCTCACTCCTACTCCTCTCATCATCCCCTGACGTCTCACTCCTGCTGCTCTCATCATCCCCTGCCGTCTCACTCCTGCTCCTCTCATCATCCCCTGCCATCTCACTCCTGCTCCTCTCATCATCCCCTGCGTCTCACTCCTACTCCTCTCATCATCCCCTGCCGTCTCACTCCTACTCCTCTCATCATCCCCTGCCGTCTCACTCCTGCTCCTCTCATCATTCCCTGCGTCTCACTCCTGCTCCTCTCATCATCCCCTGCCGTCTCACTCCTGCTCCTATCATCATCCCCTGACGTCTCACTCCTGCTCCTCTAATCATCCCTTGCCGTCTCACTCCTGCTCCTCTCATTGTCCCCTGCTGTCTCACTCCTGCTCCTCTCATCATCCCCTGCCGTCTCACTCCTGCTGCTCTCATCATCCCCTGCCGTCTCACTCCTGCTCCTCTCATCATCCCCTGCCGTCTCACTCCTGCTCCTCTCATCATCCCCTGCCGTCTCACTCCTACTCCTCTCATCATCCCCTGCCGTCCCACTCCTACTCCTCTCATCATCCCCTGCCGTCTCACACCTACTCCTCTCATCATCCCCTGCCGTCTCACTCCTGCTCCTCTCATCATCCCCTGCCGTCTCACTCCTGCTCCTCTCATCATCCCCTGCCGTCTCACTCCTACTCCTCTCATCATCCCCTGCGTCTCACTCCTACTCCTCTCATCATCCCCTGCCGTCTCACTCCTGCTCCTCTCATCATCCCCTGCCGTCTCACTCCTGCTCCTCTCATCATCCCCTGCCGTCTCCTCTCATCATCCCCTGCCGTCTCACTCCTACTCCTCTCATCATCCCCTGCCGTCTCACTCCTGCTCCTCTCATCATCCCCTGCCGTCTCCTCTCATCATCCCCTGCCGCCTCACTCCTACTCCTCTCATCATCCCCTGCCATCTCACTCCTACTCCTCTCATCATCCCCTGACGTCTCACTCCGGCTCCTCTCATCATCCCCTACCGTCTACTCCTGCTCCTCTCATCATCCCCTGCCGTCTCACTCCTGCTCCTCTCATCATCCCCTGCATCTCACTCCTGCTCCTCTCATCATCCCCTGACGTCTACTCCTGCTCCTCTCATCATCCCCTGCCGTCTCACTCCAACTCCTCTCATCATCCCCTGACGTCTCACTCCTGCTCCTCTCATCATCCCCTGCCGTCTCACTCCTGCTCCTCTCATCATCCCCTGCCGTCTCACTCCTGCTCCTCTCATTATCCCCTGCTGTCTCACTCCTGCTCCTTTCATCATCCCCTACCGTCTCACTCCTACTCCTCTCATCATCCCCTGACATCTCACTCCTGCTCCTCTCATCATCCCCTGACGTCTACTTCTGCTCCTCTCATCATCCCCTGCCGTCTCACTCCCTCTCCTCTCATGATTTCCTGCCGTCTCACTCCTACTCCTCTCATCATCCCCTGACGGCTCACTCCTGCTCCTCTCATCATCCCCTGACGTCTCACTCCTACTCCTCTCATCATCCCCTGCCGTCTCATTCCTGCTCCTCTTATCATCCCCTGCCGTCTCACTCCTGCTCCTCTCATTATCCCCTGATGTTTCACTCCTGCTCCTCTCATCATCCCCTGCCGTCTCACTCCTGCTCCTCTCATCATCCCCTGACGTCTACTTCTGCTCCTCTCATCATCCCCTGCCGTCTCACTCCGTCTCCTCTCATGATCCCCTGCCGTCTCACTCCTACTCCTCTCATCATCCCCTGACGTCTCACTCCTGCTCCTCTCATCCCCTGACGTCTACTCCTGCTCCTCTCATCATCCCCTGCCGTCTCACTCCTAATCCTCTCATCATCCCCTGACGTCTACCCTGCTCCTCTCATCATCCCCTGACGTCTCACTCCTACTCCTCTCATCATCCCCTGCCGTCTCATTCCTGCTCCTCTCATCATCCCCTGCCCTCTCACTCCTGCTCCTATCATCATCCCCTGACGTCTCACTCCTGCTCCTCTAATCATCCCTTGCCGTCTCACTCCTGATCCTCTCATTATCCCCTGCTGTCTCACTCCTGCTCCTCTCATCATCCCCTGCCGTCTCACTCCTGCTGCTCTCATCATCCCCTGCCGTCTCACTCCTGCTCCTCTCATCATCCCCTGCCGTCTCACTCCTGCTCCTCTCATCATCCCCTGCCGTCTCACTCCTACGCCTCTCATCATCCCCTGCCGTCCCACTCCTACTCCTCTCATCATCCCCTGCCGTCTCACTCCTACTCCTCTCATCATCCCCTGCCGTCTCACTCCTGCTCCTCTCATCATCCCCTGCCATCTCACTCCTGCTCCTCTCATCATCCCCTGTCGTCTCACTCCTACTCCTCTCATCATCCCCTGCGTCTCACTCCTACTCCTCTCATCATCCCCTGCCGTCTCACTCCTGCTCCTCTCATCATCCCCTGCCGTCTCACTCCTGCTCCTCTCATCATCCCCTGCCGTCTCCTCTCATCATGCCCTGCCGTCTCACTCCTACTCCTCTCATCATCCCCTGCCGTCTCACTCCTGCTCCTCTCATCATCCCCTGCCGTCTCCTCTCATCATCCCCAGCCGCCTCACTCCTACTCCTCTCATCATCCCCTGCCGTCTCACTCCTACTCCTCTCATCATCCCCTGACGTCTCACTCCTGCTCCTCTCATCATCCCCTACCGTCTACTCCTGCTCCTCTCATCATCCCCTGCCGTCTCACTCCTGCTCCTCTCATCATCCCCTGCATCTCACTCCTGCTCCTCTCATCATCCCCTGACGTCTACTCCTGCTCCTCTCATCATCCCCTGCCGTCTCACTCCTACTCCTCTCATCATCCCCTGACGTCTCACTCCTGCTCCTCTCATCATCCCCTGCCGTCTCACTCCTGCTCCTCTCATTATCCCATGCTGTCTCACTCCTGCTCCTTTCATCATCCCCTACCGTCTCACTCCTATTCCTCTCATCATCCCCTGACGTCTCACTCCTGCTCCTCTCATCATCCCCTGACGTCTACTTCTGCTCCTCTCATCATCCCCTGCCATCTAACTCCTGCTCCTCTCATGATCCCCTGCCGTCTCACTCCTACTCCTCTCATCATCCCCTGACGTCTCACTCCTGCTCCTCTCATCATCCCCTGACGTCTACTCCTGCTCCTCTCATCATCCCCTGCCGTCTCACTCCTAATCCTCTCATCATCCCCTGACGTCTACTCCTGCTGCTCTCATCATCCCCTGACGTCTCACTCCTACTCCTCTCATCATCCCCTGCCGTCTCATTCCTGCTCCTCTTATCATCCCCTGCTGTCACTCCTGCTCCTCTCATCATCCCCTGATGTTTCACTCCTGCTCCTCTCATCATCCTCTGCCGTCTCACTCCTGCTCCTATCATCATCCCCTGATGTCTCACTTCTGCTCCTCTAATCATCCCTTGCCGTCTCACTCCTGCTCCTCTCATTATCCCCTGCTGTCTCACTCCCGCTCCTCTCATCATCCCCTGCCGTCTCATTCCTGCTTCTCTCTTCATCCCCTGCCGTCTCACTCCTACTCCTCTCATCATCCACTGACGTCTCACTCCTGCTGCTCTCATCATCCCCTGCCGTCTCACTCCTGCTCCTCTCATCATCCCCTGCCGTCTCACTCCTACTCCTCTCATCATCCCCTGCCGTCTCACTCCTACTCCTCTCATCATCCCCTGCCGTCTCACTCCTACTCCTCTCATCATCCCCTGCCGTCTCACTCCTGCTCCTCTCATCATCCCCTGCCATCTCACTCCTGCTCCTCTCATCATCCCCTGCCGTCTCACTCCTGCTCTTCTCATCACTCCCTGCTGTCTCACTCCTGCTCCTCACATCATCCCCTGCGTCTCACTCCTACTCCTCTCATCATCCCCTGCCGTCTCACTCCTGCTCCTCTCATCATCCCCTGCCGTCTCACTCCTGCTCCTCTCATCATCCCCTGCCGTCTCCTCTCATCATCCCCTGCCGTCTCACTCCTACTCCTCTTATCATCCCCTGCCGTCTCACTCCTGCTCCTCTCATCATCCCCTGCCGTCTCACTCCTACTCCTCTCATCATCCCCTGCCGTCTCACTCCTACTCCTCTCATCATCCCCTGACGTCTCACTCCTGCTCCTCTCATCATCCCCTACCGTCTACTCCTGCTCCTCTCATCATCCCCTGCCGTCTCACTCCTGCTCCTCTCATCATCCCCTGCGTCTCACTCCTGCTCCTCTCATCATCCCCTGACGTCTACTCCTGCTCCTCTCATCATCCCCTGCCGTCTCACTCCTACTCCTCTCATCATCCCCTGACGTCTCACTCCTGCTCCTCTCATCATCCCCTGTCGTCTCACTTCTGCTCCTCTCATCATCCCCTGCCGTCTCACTCCTACTCCTCTCATCATCCCCTGACGTCTCACTCCTGCTGCTCTCATCATCCCCTGCCGTCTCACTCCTGCTCCTCTCATCATCCCCTGCCATCTCACTCCTGCTCCTCTCATCATCCCCTGCGTCTCACTCCTACTCCTCTCATCATCCCCTGCCGTCTCACTCCTACTCCTCTCATCATCCCCTGCCGTCTCACTCCTGCTCCTCTCATCATTCCCTGCGTCTCACTCCTGCTCCTCTCATCATCCCCTGCCGTCTCACTCCTGCTCCTATCATCATCCCCTGACGTCTCACTCCTGCTCCTCTAATCATCCCTTGCCGTCTCACTCCTGCTCCTCTCATTGTCCCCTGCTGTCTCACTCCTGCTCCTCTCATCATCCCCTGCCGTCTCACTCCTGCTGCTCTCATCATCCCCTGCCGTCTCACTCCTGCTCCTCTCATCATCCCCTGCCGTCTCACTCCTGCTCCTCTCATCATCCCCTGCCGTCTCACTCCTACTCCTCTCATCATCCCCTGCCGTCCCACTCCTACTCCTCTCATCATCCCCTGCCGTCTCACTCCTACTCCTCTCATCATCCCCTGCCGTCTCACTCCTGCTCCTCTCATCATCCCCTGCCGTCTCACTCCTGCTCCTCTCATCATCCCCTGCCGTCTCACTCCTACTCCTCTCATCATCCCCTGCGTCTCACTCCTACTCCTCTCATCATCCCCTGCCGTCTCACTCCTGCTCCTCTCATCATCCCCTGCCGTCTCACTCCTGCTCCTCTCATCATCCCCTGCCGTCTCCTCTCATCATCCCCTGCCGTCTCACTCCTACTCCTCTCATCATCCCCTGCCGTCTCACTCCTGCTCCTCTCATCATCCCCTGCCGTCTCCTCTCATCATCCCCTGCCGCCTCACTCCTACTCCTCTCATCATCCCCTGCCATCTCACTCCTACTCCTCTCATCATCCCCTGACGTCTCACTCCTGCTCCTCTCATCATCCCCTACCGTCTACTCCTGCTCCTCTCATCATCCCCTGCCGTCTCACTCCTGCTCCTCTCATCATCCCCTGCATCTCACTCCTGCTCCTCTCATCATCCCCTGACGTCTACTCCTGCTCCTCTCATCATCCCCTGCCGTCTCACTCCAACTCCTCTCATCATCCCCTGACGTCTCACTCCTGCTCCTCTCATCATCCCCTGCCGTCTCACTCCTGCTCCTCTCATCATCCCCTGCCGTCTCACTCCTGCTCCTCTCATTATCCCCTGCTGTCTCACTCCTGCTCCTTTCATCATCCCCTACCGTCTCACTCCTACTCCTCTCATCATCCCCTGACATCTCACTCCTGCTCCTCTCATCATCCCCTGACGTCTACTTCTGCTCCTCTCATCATCCCCTGCCGTCTCACTCCCTCTCCTCTCATGATTTCCTGCCGTCTCACTCCTACTCCTCTCATCATCCCCTGACGTCTCACTCCTGCTCCTCTCATCATCCCCTGACATCTCACTCCTACTCCTCTCATCATCCCCTGCCGTCTCATTCCTGCTCCTCTTATCATCCCCTGCCGTCTCACTCCTGCTCCTCTCATTATCCCCTGATGTTTCACTCCTGCTCCTCTCATCATCCCCTGCCGTCTCACTCCTGCTCCTCTCATCATCCCCTGACGTCTACTTCTGCTCCTCTCATCATCCCCTGCCGTCTCACTCCCTCTCCTCTCATGATCCCCTGCCGTCTCACTCCTACTCCTCTCATCATCCCCTGACGTCTCACTCCTGCTCCTCTCATCATCCCCTGACGTCTACTCCTGCTCCTCTCATCATCCCCTGCCGTCTCACTCCTAATCCTCTCATCATCCCCTGACGTCTACTCCTGCTCCTCTCATCATCCCCTGACGTCTCACTCCTACTCCTCTCATCATCCCCTGCCGTCTCATTCCTGCTCCTCTTATCATCCCCTGCCGTCTCACTCCTGCTCCTCTCATTATCCCCTGATGTTTCACTCCTGCTCCTCTCATCATCCCCTGCCGTCTCACTCCTGCTCCTATCATCATCCCCTGATGTCTCACTTCTGCTCCTCTAATCATCCCTTGCCGTCTCACTCCTGCTCCTCTCATTATCCCCTGCTGTCTCACTCCCGCTCCTCTCATCATCCCCTGCCGTCTCATTCCTGCTTCTCTCATCATCCCCTGCCGTCTCACTCCTACTCCTCTCATCATCCCCTGACGTCTCACTCCTGCTGCTCTCATCATCCCCTGCCGTCTCACTCCTGCTCCTCTCATCATCCCCTGCCGTCTCACTCCTGCTCCTCTCATCATCCCCTGCCGTCTCACTCCTACGCCTCTCATCATCCCCTGCCGTCCCACTCCTACTCCTCTCATCATCCCCTGCCGTCTCACTCCTACTCCTCTCATCATCCCCTGCCGTCTCACTCCTGCTCCTCTCATCATCCCCTGCCATCTCACTCCTGCTCCTCTCATCATCCCCTGTCGTCTCACTCCTACTCCTCTCATCATCCCCTGCGTCTCACTCCTACTCCTCTCATCATCCCCTGCCGTCTCACTCCTGCTCCTCTCATCATCCCCTGCCGTCTCACTCCTGCTCCTCTCATTATCCCCTGCCGTCTCCTCTCATCATGCCCTGCCGTCTCACTCCTACTCCTCTCATCATCCCCTGCCGTCTCACTCCTGCTCCTCTCATCATCCCCTGCCGTCTCCTCTCATCATCCCCAGCCGCCTCACTCCTACTCCTCTCATCATCCCCTGCCGTCTCACTCCTACTCCTCTCATCATCCCCTGACGTCTCACTCCTGCTCCTCTCATCATCCCCTACCGTCTACTCCTGCTCCTCTCATCATCCCCTGCCGTCTCACTCCTGCTCCTCTCATCATCCCCTGCATCTCACTCCTGCTCCTCTCATCATCCCCTGACGTCTACTCCTGCTCCTCTCATCATCCCCTGCCGTCTCACTCCTACTCCTCTCATCATCCCCTGACGTCTCACTCCTGCTCCTCTCATCATCCCCTGCCGTCTCACTCCTGCTCCTCTCATCATCCCCTGCCGTCTCACTCCTGCTCCTCTCATTATCCCCTGCTGTCTCACTCCTGCTCCTTTCATCATCCCCTACCGTCTCACTCCTATTCCTCTCATCATCCCCTGACGTCTCACTCCTGCTCCTCTCATCATCCCCTGACGTCTACTTCTGCTCCTCTCATCATCCCCTGCCATCTAACTCCTGCTCCTCTCATGATCCCCTGCCGTCTCACTCCTACTCCTCTCATCATCCCCTGACGTCTCACTCCTGCTCCTCTCATCATCCCCTGACGTCTACTCCTGCTCCTCTCATCATCCCCTGCCGTCTCACTCCTAATCCTCTCATCATCCCCTGACGTCTACTCCTGCTGCTCTCATCATCCCCTGACGTCTCACTCCTACTCCTCTCATCATCCCCTGCCGTCTCATTCCTGCTCCTCTTATCATCCCCTGCTGTCTCACTCCTGCTCCTCTCATCATCCCCTGATGTTTCACTCCTGCTCCTCTCATCATCCTCTGCCGTCTCACTCCTGCTCCTATCATCATCGCCTGATGTCTCACTTCTGCTCCTCTAATCATCCCTTGCCGTCTCACTCCTGCTCCTCTCATTATCCCCTGCTGTCTCACACCCGCTCCTCTCATCATCCCCTGACGTCTCACTCCTGCTCCTCTCATCATCCCCTGCCGTCTCACTCCTGCTCCTCTCATCATCCCCTGCCGTCTCACTCCTGCTCCTCTCATTATCCCATGCTGTCTCACTCCTGCTCCTTTCATCATCCCCTACCGTCTCACTCCTATTCCTCTCATCATCCCCTGACGTCTCACTCCTGCTCCTCTCATCATCCCATGACGTCTACTTCTGCTCCTCTCATCATCCCCTGCCATCTAACTCCTGCTCCTCTCATGATCCCCTGCCGTCTCACTCCTACTCCTCTCATCATCCCCTGACGTCTCACTCCTGCTCCTCTCATCATCCCCTGACGTCTACTCCTGCTCCTCTCATCATCCCCTGCCGTCTCACTCCTAATCCTCTCATCATCCCCTGACGTCTACTCCTGCTGCTCTCATCATCCCCTGACGTCTCACTCCTACTCCTCTCATCATCCCCTGCCGTCTCATTCCTGCTCCTCTTATCATCCCCTGCTGTCACTCCTGCTCCTCTCATCATCCCCTGATGTTTCACTCCTGCTCCTCTCATCATCCTCTGCCGTCTCACTCCTGCTCCTATCATCATCCCCTGATGTCTCACTTCTGCTCCTCTAATCATCCCTTGCCGTCTCACTCCTGCTCCTCTCATTATCCCCTGCTGTCTCACTCCCGCTCCTCTCATCATCCCCTGCCGTCTCATTCCTGCTTCTCTCTTCATCCCCTGCCGTCTCACTCCTACTCCTCTCATCATCCACTGACGTCTCACTCCTGCTGCTCTCATCATCCCCTGCCGTCTCACTCCTGCTCCTCTCATCATCCCCTGCCGTCTCACTCCTACTCCTCTCATCATCCCCTGCCGTCTCACTCCTACTCCTCTCATCATCCCCTGCCGTCTCACTCCTACTCCTCTCATCATCCCCTGCCGTCTCACTCCTGCTCCTCTCATCATCCCCTGCCATCTCACTCCTGCTCCTCTCATCATCCCCTGCCGTCTCACTCCTGCTCTTCTCATCACTCCCTGCTGTCTCACTCCTGCTCCTCACATCATCCCCTGCGTCTCACTCCTACTCCTCTCATCATCCCCTGCCGTCTCACTCCTGCTCCTCTCATCATCCCCTGCCGTCTCACTCCTGCTCCTCTCATCATCCCCTGCCGTCTCCTCTCATCATCCCCTGCCGTCTCACTCCTACTCCTCTTATCATCCCCTGCCGTCTCACTCCTGCTCCTCTCATCATCCCCTGCCGTCTCACTCCTACTCCTCTCATCATCCCCTGCCGTCTCACTCCTACTCCTCTCATCATCCCCTGACGTCTCACTCCTGCTCCTCTCATCATCCCCTACCGTCTACTCCTGCTCCTCTCATCATCCCCTGCCGTCTCACTCCTGCTCCTCTCATCATCCCCTGCGTCTCACTCCTGCTCCTCTCATCATCCCCTGACGTCTACTCCTGCTCCTCTCATCATCCCCTGCCGTCTCACTCCTACTCCTCTCATCATCCCCTGACGTCTCACTCCTGCTCCTCTCATCATCCCCTGTCGTCTCACTTCTGCTCCTCTCATCATCCCCTGCCGTCTCACTCCTACTCCTCTCATCATCCCCTGACGTCTCACTCCTGCTGCTCTCATCATCCCCTGCCGTCTCACTCCTGCTCCTCTCATCATCCCCTGCCATCTCACTCCTGCTCCTCTCATCATCCCCTGCGTCTCACTCCTACTCCTCTCATCATCCCCTGCCGTCTCACTCCTACTCCTCTCATCATCCCCTGCCGTCTCACTCCTGCTCCTCTCATCATTCCCTGCGTCTCACTCCTGCTCCTCTCATCATCCCCTGCCGTCTCACTCCTGCTCCTATCATCATCCCCTGACGTCTCACTCCTGCTCCTCTAATCATCCCTTGCCGTCTCACTCCTTCTCCTCTCATTGTCCCCTGCTGTCTCACTCCTGCTCCTCTCATCATCCCCTGCCGTCTCACTCCTGCTGCTCTCATCATCCCCTGCCGTCTCACTCCTGCTCCTCTCATCATCCCCTGCCGTCTCACTCCTGCTCCTCTCATCATCCCCTGCCGTCTCACTCCTGCTCCTCTCATCATCCCCTGCCGTCCCACTCCTACTCCTCTCATCATCCCCTGCCGTCTCACTCCTACTCCTCTCATCATCCCCTGCCGTCTCACTCCTGCTCCTCTCATCATCCCCTGCCGTCTCACTCCTGCTCCTCTCATCATCCCCTGCCGTCTCACTCCTACTCCTCTCATCATCCCCTGCGTCTCACTCCTACTCCTCTCATCATCCCCTGCCGTCTCACTCCTGCTCCTCTCATCATCCCCTGCCGTCTCACTCCTGCTCCTCTCATCATCCCCTGCCGTCTCCTCTCATCATCCCCTGCCGTCTCACTCCTACTCCTCTCATCATCCCCTGCCGTCTCACTCCTGCTCCTCTCATCATCCCCTGCCGTCTCCTCTCATCATCCCCTGCCGCCTCACTCCTACTCCTCTCATCATCCCCTGCCATCTCACTCCTACTCCTCTCATCATCCCCTGACGTCTCACTCCTGCTCCTCTCATCATCCCCTACCGTCTACTCCTGCTCCTCTCATCATCCCCTGCCGTCTCACTCCTGCTCCTCTCATCATCCCCTGCATCTCACTCCTGCTCCTCTCATCATCCCCTGACGTCTACTCCTGCTCCTCTCATCATCCCCTGCCGTCTCACTCCAACTCCTCTCATCATCCCCTGACGTCTCACTCCTGCTCCTCTCATCATCCCCTGCCGTCTCACTCCTGCTCCTCTCATCATCCCCTGCCGTCTCACTCCTGCTCCTCTCATTATCCCCTGCTGTCTCACTCCTGCTCCTTTCATCATCCCCTACCGTCTCACTCCTACTCCTCTCATCATCCCCTGACATCTCACTCCTGCTCCTCTCATCATCCCCTGACGTCTACTTCTGCTCCTCTCATCATCCCCTGCCGTCTCACTCCCTCTCCTCTCATGATTTCCTGCCGTCTCACTCCTACTCCTCTCATCATCCCCTGACGTCTCACTCCTGCTCCTCTCATCATCCCCTGACATCTCACTCCTACTCCTCTCATCATCCCCTGCCGTCTCATTCCTGCTCCTCTTATCATCCCCTGCCGTCTCACTCCTGCTCCTCTCATTATCCCCTGATGTTTCACTCCTGCTCCTCTCATCATCCCCTGCCGTCTCACTCCTGCTCCTCTCATCATCCCCTGACGTCTACTTCTGCTCCTCTCATCATCCCCTGCCGTCTCACTCCCTCTCCTCTCATGATCCCCTGCCGTCTCACTCCTACTCCTCTCATCATCCCCTGACGTCTCACTCCTGCTCCTCTCATCATCCCCTGACGTCTACTCCTGCTCCTCTCATCATCCCCTGCCGTCTCACTCCTAATCCTCTCATCATCCCCTGACGTCTACTCCTGCTCCTCTCATCATCCCCTGACGTCTCACTCCTACTCCTCTCATCATCCCCTGCCGTCTCATTCCTGCTCCTCTTATCATCCCCTGCCGTCTCACTCCTGCTCCTCTCATTATCCCCTGATGTTTCACTCCTGCTCCTCTCATCATCCCCTGCCGTCTCACTCCTGCTCCTATCATCATCCCCTGATGTTTCACTTCTGCTCCTCTAATCATCCCTTGCCGTCTCACTCCTGCTCCTCTCATTATCCCCTGCTGTCTCACTCCCGCTCCTCTCATCATCCCCTGCCGTCTCATTCCTGCTTCTCTCATCATCCCCTGCCGTCTCACTCCTACTCCTCTCATCATCCCCTGACGTCTCACTCCTGCTGCTCTCATCATCCCCTGCCGTCTCACTCCTGCTCCTCTCATCATCCCCTGCCGTCTCACTCCTGCTCCTCTCATCATCCCCTGCCGTCTCACTCCTACGCCTCTCATCATCCCCTGCCGTCCCACTCCTACTCCTCTCATCATCCCCTGCCGTCTCACTCCTACTCCTCTCATCATCCCCTGCCGTCTCACTCCTGCTCCTCTCATCATCCCCTGCCATCTCACTCCTGCTCCTCTCATCATCCCCTGTCGTCTCACTCCTACTCCTCTCATCATCCCCTGCGTCTCACTCCTACTCCTCTCATCATCCCCTGCCGTCTCACTCCTGCTCCTCTCATCATCCCCTGCCGTCTCACTCCTGCTCCTCTCATTATCCCCTGCCGTCTCCTCTCATCATGCCCTGCCGTCTCACTCCTACTCCTCTCATCATCCCCTGCCGTCTCACTCCTGCTCCTCTCATCATCCCCTGCCGTCTCCTCTCATCATCCCCAGCCGCCTCACTCCTACTCCTCTCATCATCCCCTGCCGTCTCACTCCTACTCCTCTCATCATCCCCTGACGTCTCACTCCTGCTCCTCTCATCATCCCCTACCGTCTACTCCTGCTCCTCTCATCATCCCCTGCCGTCTCACTCCTGCTCCTCTCATCATCCCCTGCATCTCACTCCTGCTCCTCTCATCATCCCCTGACGTCTACTCCTGCTCCTCTCATCATCCCCTGCCGTCTCACTCCTACTCCTCTCATCATCCCCTGACGTCTCACTCCTGCTCCTCTCATCATCCCCTGCCGTCTCACTCCTGCTCCTCTCATCATCCCCTGCCGTCTCACTCCTGCTCCTCTCATTATCCCCTGCTGTCTCACTCCTGCTCCTTTCATCATCCCCTACCGTCTCACTCCTATTCCTCTCATCATCCCCTGACGTCTCACTCCTGCTCCTCTCATCATCCCCTGACGTCTACTTCTGCTCCTCTCATCATCCCCTGCCATCTAACTCCTGCTCCTCTCATGATCCCCTGCCGTCTCACTCCTACTCCTCTCATCATCCCCTGACGTCTCACTCCTGCTCCTCTCATCATCCCCTGACGTCTACTCCTGCTCCTCTCATCATCCCCTGCCGTCTCACTCCTAATCCTCTCATCATCCCCTGACGTCTACTCCTGCTGCTCTCATCATCCCCTGACGTCTCACTCCTACTCCTCTCATCATCCCCTGCCGTCTCATTCCTGCTCCTCTTATCATCCCCTGCTGTCTCACTCCTGCTCCTCTCATCATCCCCTGATGTTTCACTCCTGCTCCTCTCATCATCCTCTGCCGTCTCACTCCTGCTCCTATCATCATCCCCTGATGTCTCACTTCTGCTCCTCTAATCATCCCTTGCCGTCTCACTCCTGCTCCTCTCATTATCCCCTGCTGTCTTACACCCGCTCCTCTCATCATCCCCTGCCGTCTCATTCCTGCTTCTCTCTTCATCCCCTGCCGTCTCACTCCTACTCCTCTCATCATCCACTGACGTCTCACTCCTGCTGCTCTCATCATCCCCTGCCGTCTCACTCCTGCTCCTCTCATCATCCCCTGCCGTCTCACTCCTACTCCTCTCATCATCCCCTGCCGTCTCACTCCTACTCCTCTCATCATCCCCTGCCGTCTCACTCCTACTCCTCTCATCATCCCCTGCCGTCTCACTCCTGCTCCTCTCATCATCCCCTGCCGTCTCACTCCTGCTCCTCTCATCATCCCCTGCGTCTCACTCCTGCTCCTCTCATCATCCCCTGACGTCTACTCCTGCTCCTCTCATCATCCCCTGCCGTCTCACTCCTACTCCTCTCATCATCCCCTGACGTCTCACTCCTGCTCCTCTCATCATCCCCTGTCGTCTCACTTCTGCTCCTCTCATCATCCCCTGCCGTCTCACTCCTACTCCTCTCATCATCCCCTGACGTCTCACTCCTGCTGCTCTCATCATCCCCTGCCGTCTCACTCCTGCTCCTCTCATCATCCCCTGCCATCTCACTCCTGCTCCTCTCATCATCCCCTGCGTCTCACTCCTACTCCTCTCATTATCCCCTGCCGTCTCACTCCTACTCCTCTCATCATCCCCTGCCGTCTCACTCCTGCTCCTCTCATCATTCCCTGCGTCTCACTCCTGCTCCTCTCATCATCCCCTGCCGTCTCACTCCTGCTCCTATCATCATCCCCTGACGTCTCACTCCTGCTCCTCTAATCATCCCTTGCCGTCTCACTCCTGCTCCTCTCATTGTCCCCTGCTGTCTCACTCCTGCTCCTCTCATCATCCCCTGCCGTCTCACTCCTGCTGCTCTCATCATCCCCTGCCGTCTCACTCCTGCTCCTCTCATCATCCCCTGCCGTCTCACTCCTGCTCCTCTCATCATCCCCTGCCGTCTCACTCCTACTCCTCTCATCATCCCCTGCCGTCCCACTCCTACTCCTCTCATCATCCCCTGCCGTCTCACTCCTACTCCTCTCATCATCCCCTGCCGTCTCACTCCTGCTCCTCTCATCATCCCCTGCCGTCTCACTCCTGCTCCTCTCATCATCCCCTGCCGTCTCACTCCTACTCCTCTCATCATCCCCTGCGTCTCACTCCTACTCCTCTCATCATCCCCTGCCGTCTCACTCCTGCTCCTCTCATCATCCCCTGCCGTCTCACTCCTGCTCCTCTCATCATCCCCTGCCGTCTCCTCTCATCATCCCCTGCCGTCTCACTCCTACTCCTCTCATCATCCCCTGCCGTCTCACTCCTGCTCCTCTCATCATCCCCTGCCGTCTCCTCTCATCATCCCCTGCCGCCTCACTCCTACTCCTCTCATCATCCCCTGCCATCTCACTCCTACTCCTCTCATCATCCCCTGACGTCTCACTCCTGCTCCTCTCATCATCCCCTACCGTCTACTCCTGCTCCTCTCATCATCCCCTGCCGTCTCACTCCTGCTCCTCTCATCATCCCCTGCATCTCACTCCTGCTCCTCTCATCATCCCCTGACGTCTACTCCTGCTCCTCTCATCATCCCCTGCCGTCTCACTCCAACTCCTCTCATCATCCCCTGACGTCTCACTCCTGCTCCTCTCATCATCCCCTGCCGTCTCACTCCTGCTCCTCTCATCATCCCCTGCCGTCTCACTCCTGCTCCTCTCATTATCCCCTGCTGTCTCACTCCTGCTCCTTTCATCATCCCCTACCGTCTCACTCCTACTCCTCTCATCATCCCCTGACATCTCACTCCTGCTCCTCTTATCATCCCCTGACGTCTACTTCTGCTCCTCTCATCATCCCCTGCCGTCTCACTCCCTCTCCTCTCATGATTTCCTGCCGTCTCACTCCTACTCCTCTCATCATCCCCTGACGTCTCACTCCTGCTCCTCTCATCATCCCCTGACGTCTCACTCCTACTCCTCTCATCATCCCCTGCCGTCTCATTCCTGCTCCTCTTATCATCCCCTGCCGTCTCACTCCTGCTCCTCTCATTATCCCCTGATGTTTCACTCCTGCTCCTCTCATCATCCCCTGCCGTCTCACTCCTGCTCCTCTCATCATCCCCTGACGTCTACTTCTGCTCCTCTCATCATCCCCTGCCGTCTCACTCCCTCTCCTCTCATGATCCCCTGCCGTCTCACTCCTACTCCTCTCATCATCCCCTGACGTCTCACTCCTGCTCCTCCCATCATCCCCTGACGTCTACTCCTGCTCCTCTCATCATCCCCTGCCGTCTCACTCCTAATCCTCTCATCATCCCCTGACGTCTACTCCTGCTCCTCTCATCATCCCCTGACGTCTCACTCCTACTCCTCTCATCATCCCCTGCCGTCTCATTCCTGCTCCTCTTATCATCCCCTGCCGTCTCACTCCTGCTCCTCTCATTATCCCCTGATGTTTCACTCCTGCTCCTCTCATCATCCCCTGCCGTCTCACTCCTGCTCCTATCATCATCCCCTGATGTCTCACTTCTGCTCCTCAAATCATCCCTTGCCGTCTCACTCCTGCTCCTCTCATTATCCCCTGCTGTCTCACTCCCGCTCCTCTCATCATCCCCTGCCGTCTCATTCCTGCTTCTCTCATCATCCCCTGCCGTCTCACTCCTACTCCTCTCATCATCCCCTGACGTCTCACTCCTGCTGCTCTCATCATCCCCTGCCGTCTCACTCCTGCTCCTCTCATCATCCCCTGCCGTCTCACTCCTGCTCCTCTCATCATCCCCTGCCGTCTCACTCCTACGCCTCTCATCATCCCCTGCCGTCCCACTCCTACTCCTCTCATCATCCCCTGCCGTCTCACTCCTACTCCTCTCATCATCCCCTGCCGTCTCACTCCTGCTCCTCTCATCATCCCCTGCCATCTCACTCCTGCTCCTCTCATCATCCCCTGTCGTCTCACTCCTACTCCTCTCATCATCCCCTGCGTCTCACTCCTACTCCTCTCATCATCCCCTGCCGTCTCACTCCTGCTCCTCTCATCATCCCCTGCCGTCTCACTCCTGCTCCTCTCATTATCCCCTGCCGTCTCCTCTCATCATGCCCTGCCGTCTCACTCCTACTCCTCTCATCATCCCCTGCCGTCTCACTCCTGCTCCTCTCATCATCCCCTGCCGTCTCCTCTCATCATCCCCAGCCGCCTCACTCCTACTCCTCTCATCATCCCCTGCCGTCTCACTCCTACTCCTCTCATCATCCCCTGACGTCTCACTCCTGCTCCTCTCATCATCCCCTACCGTCTACTCCTGCTCCTCTCATCATCCCCTGCCGTCTCACTCCTGCTCCTCTCATCATCCCCTGCATCTCACTCCTGCTCCTCTCATCATCCCCTGACGTCTACTCCTGCTCCTCTCATCATCCCCTGCCGTCTCACTCCTACTCCTCTCATCATCCCCTGACGTCTCACTCCTGCTCCTCTCATCATCCCCTGCCGTCTCACTCCTGCTCCTCTCATCATCCCCTGCCGTCTCACTCCTGCTCCTCTCATTATCCCCTGCTGTCTCACTCCTGCTCCTCTCATCATCCCCTGACGTCTCACTCCTGCTCCTCTCATCATCCCCTGACGTCTACTTCTGCTCCTCTCATCATCCCCTGCCATCTAACTCCTGCTCCTCTCATGATCCCCTGCCGTCTCACTCCTACTCCTCTCATCATCCCCTGACGTCTCACTCCTGCTCCTCTCATCATCCCCTGACGTCTACTCCTGCTCCTCTCATCATCCCCTGCCGTCTCACTCCTAATCCTCTCATCATCCCCTGACGTCTACTCCTGCTGCTCTCATCATCCCCTGACGTCTCACTCCTACTCCTCTCATCATCCCCTGCCGTCTCATTCCTGCTCCTCTTATCATCCCCTGCTGTCTCACTCCTGCTCCTCTCATCATCCCCTGATGTTTCACTCCTGCTCCTCTCATCATCCTCTGCCGTCTCACTCCTGCTCCTATCATCATCCCCTGATGTCTCACTTCTGCTCCTCTAATCATCCCTTGCCGTCTCACTCCTGCTCCTCTCATTATCCCCTGCTGTCTCACACCCGCTCCTCTCATCATCCCCTGCCGTCTCATTCCTGCTTCTCTCTTCATCCCCTGCCGTCTCACTCCTACTCCTCTCATCATCCACTGACGTCTCACTCCTGCTGCTCTCATCATCCCCTGCCGTCTCACTCCTGCTCCTCTCATCATCCCCTGCCGTCTCACTCCTGCTCCTCTCATCATCCCCTGCCGTCCCACTCCTACTCCTCTCATCATCCCCTGCCGTCTCACTCCTACTCCTCTCATCATCCCCTGCCGTCTCACTCCTGCTCCTCTCATCATCCCCTGCCGTCTCACTCCTGCTCCTCTCATCATCCCCTGCCGTCTCACTCCTACTCCTCTCATCATCCCCTGCGTCTCACTCCTACTCCTCTCATCATCCCCTGCCGTCTCACTCCTGCTCCTCTCATCATCCCCTGCCGTCTCACTCCTGCTCCTCTCATCATCCCCTGCCGTCTCACTCCTACTCCTCTCATCATCCCCTGCGTCTCACTCCTACTCCTCTCATCATCCCCTGCCGTCTCACTCCTGCTCCTCTCATCATCCCCTGCCGTCTCACTCCTGCTCCTCTCATCATCCCCTGCCGTCTCCTCTCATCATCCCCTGCCGTCTCACTCCTACTCCTCTCATCATCCCCTGCCGTCTCACTCCTGCTCCTCTCATCATCCCCTGCCGTCTCCTCTCATCATCCCCTGCCGCCTCACTCCTACTCCTCTCATCATCCCCTGCCATCTCACTCCTACTCCTCTCATCATCCCCTGACGTCTCACTCCTGCTCCTCTCATCATCCCCTACCGTCTACTCCTGCTCCTCTCATCATCCCCTGCCGTCTCACTCCTGCTCCTCTCATCATCCCCTGCATCTCACTCCTGCTCCTCTCATCATCCCCTGACGTCTACTCCTGCTCCTCTCATCATCCCCTGCCGTCTCACTCCAACTCCTCTCATCATCCCCTGACGTCTCACTCCTGCTCCTCTCATCATCCCCTGCCGTCTCACTCCTGCTCCTCTCATCATCCCCTGCCGTCTCACTCCTGCTCCTCTCATTATCCCCTGCTGTCTCACTCCTGCTCCTTTCATCATCCCCTACCGTCTCACTCCTACTCCTCTCATCATCCCCTGACATCTCACTCCTGCTCCTCTCATCATCCCCTGACGTCTACTTCTGCTCCTCTCATCATCCCCTGCCGTCTCACTCCCTCTCCTCTCATGATTTCCTGCCGTCTCACTCCTACTCCTCTCATCATCCCCTGACGTCTCACTCCTGCTCCTCTCATCATCCCCTGACATCTCACTCCTACTCCTCTCATCATCCCCTGCCGTCTCATTCCTGCTCCTCTTATCATCCCCTGCCGTCTCACTCCTGCTCCTCTCATTATCCCCTGATGTTTCACTCCTGCTCCTCTCATCATCCCCTGCCGTCTCACTCCTGCTCCTCTCATCATCCCCTGACGTCTACTTCTGCTCCTCTCATCATCCCCTGCCGTCTCACTCCCTCTCCTCTCATGATCCCCTGCCGTCTCACTCCTACTCCTCTCATCATCCCCTGACGTCTCACTCCTGCTCCTCTCATCATCCCCTGACGTCTACTCCTGCTCCTCTCATCATCCCCTGCCGTCTCACTCCTAATCCTCTCATCATCCCCTGACGTCTACTCCTGCTCCTCTCATCATCCCCTGACGTCTCACTCCTACTCCTCTCATCATCCCCTGCCGTCTCATTCCTGCTCCTCTTATCATCCCCTGCCGTCTCACTCCTGCTCCTCTCATTATCCCCTGATGTTTCACTCCTGCTCCTCTCATCATCCCCTGCCGTCTCACTCCTGCTCCTATCATCATCCCCTGATGTTTCACTTCTGCTCCTCTAATCATCCCTTGCCGTCTCACTCCTGCTCCTCTCATTATCCCCTGCTGTCTCACTCCCGCTCCTCTCATCATCCCCTGCCGTCTCATTCCTGCTTCTCTCATCATCCCCTGCCGTCTCACTCCTACTCCTCTCATCATCCCCTGACGTCTCACTCCTGCTGCTCTCATCATCCCCTGCCGTCTCACTCCTGCTCCTCTCATCATCCCCTGCCGTCTCACTCCTGCTCCTCTCATCATCCCCTGCCGTCTCACTCCTACGCCTCTCATCATCCCCTGCCGTCCCACTCCTACTCCTCTCATCATCCCCTGCCGTCTCACTCCTACTCCTCTCATCATCCCCTGCCGTCTCACTCCTGCTCCTCTCATCATCCCCTGCCATCTCACTCCTGCTCCTCTCATCATCCCGTCGTCTCACTCCTACTCCTCTCATCATCCCCTGCGTCTCACTCCTACTCCTCTCATCATCCCCTGCCGTCTCACTCCTGCTCCTCTCATCATCCCCTGCCGTCTCACTCCTGCTCCTCTCATTATCCCCTGCCGTCTCCTCTCATCATGCCCTGCCGTCTCACTCCTACTCCTCTCATCATCCCCTGCCGTCTCACTCCTGCTCCTCTCATCATCCCCTGCCGTCTCCTCTCATCATCCCCAGCCGCCTCACTCCTACTCCTCTCATCATCCCCTGCCGTCTCACTCCTACTCCTCTCATCATCCCCTGACGTCTCACTCCTGCTCCTCTCATCATCCCCTACCGTCTACTCCTGCTCCTCTCATCATCCCCTGCCGTCTCACTCCTGCTCCTCTCATCATCCCCTGCATCTCACTCCTGCTCCTCTCATCATCCCCTGACGTCTACTCCTGCTCCTCTCATCATCCCCTGCCGTCTCACTCCTACTCCTCTCATCATCCCCTGACGTCTCACTCCTGCTCCTCTCATCATCCCCTGCCGTCTCACTCCTGCTCCTCTCATCATCCCCTGCCGTCTCACTCCTGCTCCTCTCATTATCCCCTGCTGTCTCACTCCTGCTCCTTTCATCATCCCCTACCGTCTCACTCCTATTCCTCTCATCATCCCCTGACGTCTCACTCCTGCTCCTCTCATCATCCCCTGACGTCTACTTCTGCTCCTCTCATCATCCCCTGCCATCTAACTCCTGCTCCTCTCATGATCCCCTGCCGTCTCACTCCTACTCCTCTCATCATCCCCTGACGTCTCACTCCTGCTCCTCTCATCATCCCCTGACGTCTACTCCTGCTCCTCTCATCATCCCCTGCCGTCTCACTCCTAATCCTCTCATCATCCCCTGACGTCTACTCCTGCTGCTCTCATCATCCCCTGACGTCTCACTCCTACTCCTCTCATCATCCCCTGCCGTCTCATTCCTGCTCCTCTTATCATCCCCTGCTGTCTCACTCCTGCTCCTCTCATCATCCCCTGATGTTTCACTCCTGCTCCTCTCATCATCCTCTGCCGTCTCACTCCTGCTCCTATCATCATCCCCTGATGTCTCACTTCTGCTCCTCTAATCATCCCTTGCCGTCTCACTCCTGCTCCTCTCATTATCCCCTGCTGTCTTACACCCGCTCCTCTCATCATCCCCTGCCGTCTCATTCCTGCTTCTCTCTTCATCCCCTGCCGTCTCACTCCTACTCCTCTCATCATCCACTGACGTCTCACTCCTGCTGCTCTCATCATCCCCTGCCGTCTCACTCCTGCTCCTCTCATCATCCCCTGCCGTCTCACTCCTACTCCTCTCATCATCCCCTGCCGTCTCACTCCTACTCCTCTCATCATCCCCTGCCGTCTCACTCCTACTCCTCTCATCATCCCCTGCCGTCTCACTCCTGCTCCTCTCATCATCCCCTGCCGTCTCACTCCTGCTCCTCTCATCATCCCCTGCGTCTCACTCCTGCTCCTCTCATCATCCCCTGACGTCTACTCCTGCTCCTCTCATCATCCCCTGCCGTCTCACTCCTACTCCTCTCATCATCCCCTGACGTCTCACTCCTGCTCCTCTCATCATCCCCTGTCGTCTCACTTCTGCTCCTCTCATCATCCCCTGCCGTCTCACTCCTACTCCTCTCATCATCCCCTGACGTCTCACTCCTGCTGCTCTCATCATCCCCTGCCGTCTCACTCCTGCTCCTCTCATCATCCCCTGCCATCTCACTCCTGCTCCTCTCATCATCCCCTGCGTCTCACTCCTACTCCTCTCATTATCCCCTGCCGTCTCACTCCTACTCCTCTCATCATCCCCTGCCGTCTCACTCCTGCTCCTCTCATCATTCCCTGCGTCTCACTCCTGCTCCTCTCATCATCCCCTGCCGTCTCACTCCTGCTCCTATCATCATCCCCTGACGTCTCACTCCTGCTCCTCTAATCATCCCTTGCCGTCTCACTCCTGCTCCTCTCATTGTCCCCTGCTGTCTCACTCCTGCTCCTCTCATCATCCCCTGCCGTCTCACTCCTGCTGCTCTCATCATCCCCTGCCGTCTCACTCCTGCTCCTCTCATCATCCCCTGCCGTCTCACTCCTGCTCCTCTCATCATCCCCTGCCGTCTCACTCCTACTCCTCTCATCATCCCCTGCCGTCCCACTCCTACTCCTCTCATCATCCCCTGCCGTCTCACTCCTACTCCTCTCATCATCCCCTGCCGTCTCACTCCTGCTCCTCTCATCATCCCCTGCCGTCTCACTCCTGCTCCTCTCATCATCCCCTGCCGTCTCACTCCTACTCCTCTCATCATCCCCTGCGTCTCACTCCTACTCCTCTCATCATCCCCTGCCGTCTCACTCCTGCTCCTCTCATCATCCCCTGCCGTCTCACTCCTGCTCCTCTCATCATCCCCTGCCGTCTCCTCTCATCATCCCCTGCCGTCTCACTCCTACTCCTCTCATCATCCCCTGCCGTCTCACTCCTGCTCCTCTCATCATCCCCTGCCGTCTCCTCTCATCATCCCCTGCCGCCTCACTCCTACTCCTCTCATCATCCCCTGCCATCTCACTCCTACTCCTCTCATCATCCCCTGACGTCTCACTCCTGCTCCTCTCATCATCCCCTACCGTCTACTCCTGCTCCTCTCATCATCCCCTGCCGTCTCACTCCTGCTCCTCTCATCATCCCCTGCATCTCACTCCTGCTCCTCTCATCATCCCCTGACGTCTACTCCTGCTCCTCTCATCATCCCCTGCCGTCTCACTCCAACTCCTCTCATCATCCCCTGACGTCTCACTCCTGCTCCTCTCATCATCCCCTGCCGTCTCACTCCTGCTCCTCTCATCATCCCCTGCCGTCTCACTCCTGCTCCTCTCATTATCCCCTGCTGTCTCACTCCTGCTCCTTTCATCATCCCCTACCGTCTCACTCCTACTCCTCTCATCATCCCCTGACATCTCACTCCTGCTCCTCTTATCATCCCCTGACGTCTACTTCTGCTCCTCTCATCATCCCCTGCCGTCTCACTCCCTCTCCTCTCATGATTTCCTGCCGTCTCACTCCTACTCCTCTCATCATCCCCTGACGTCTCACTCCTGCTCCTCTCATCATCCCCTGACGTCTCACTCCTACTCCTCTCATCATCCCCTGCCGTCTCATTCCTGCTCCTCTTATCATCCCCTGCCGTCTCACTCCTGCTCCTCTCATTATCCCCTGATGTTTCACTCCTGCTCCTCTCATCATCCCCTGCCGTCTCACTCCTGCTCCTCTCATCATCCCCTGACGTCTACTTCTGCTCCTCTCATCATCCCCTGCCGTCTCACTCCCTCTCCTCTCATGATCCCCTGCCGTCTCACTCCTACTCCTCTCATCATCCCCTGACGTCTCACTCCTGCTCCTCCCATCATCCCCTGACGTCTACTCCTGCTCCTCTCATCATCCCCTGCCGTCTCACTCCTAATCCTCTCATCATCCCCTGACGTCTACTCCTGCTCCTCTCATCATCCCCTGACGTCTCACTCCTACTCCTCTCATCATCCCCTGCCGTCTCATTCCTGCTCCTCTTATCATCCCCTGCCGTCTCACTCCTGCTCCTCTCATTATCCCCTGATGTTTCACTCCTGCTCCTCTCATCATCCCCTGCCGTCTCACTCCTGCTCCTATCATCATCCCCTGATGTCTCACTTCTGCTCCTCAAATCATCCCTTGCCGTCTCACTCCTGCTCCTCTCATTATCCCCTGCTGTCTCACTCCCGCTCCTCTCATCATCCCCTGCCGTCTCATTCCTGCTTCTCTCATCATCCCCTGCCGTCTCACTCCTACTCCTCTCATCATCCCCTGACGTCTCACTCCTGCTGCTCTCATCATCCCCTGCCGTCTCACTCCTGCTCCTCTCATCATCCCCTGCCGTCTCACTCCTGCTCCTCTCATCATCCCCTGCCGTCTCACTCCTACGCCTCTCATCATCCCCTGCCGTCCCACTCCTACTCCTCTCATCATCCCCTGCCGTCTCACTCCAACTCCTCTCATCATCCCCTGCCGTCTCACTCCTGCTCCTCTCATCATCCCCTGCCATCTCACTCCTGCTCCTCTCATCATCCCCTGTCGTCTCACTCCTACTCCTCTCATCATCCCCTGCGTCTCACTCCTACTCCTCTCATCATCCCCTGCCGTCTCACTCCTGCTCCTCTCATCATCCCCTGCCGTCTCACTCCTGCTCCTCTCATTATCCCCTGCCGTCTCCTCTCATCATGCCCTGCCGTCTCACTCCTACTCCTCTCATCATCCCCTGCCGTCTCACTCCTGCTCCTCTCATCATCCCCTGCCGTCTCCTCTCATCATCCCCAGCCGCCTCACTCCTACTCCTCTCATCATCCCCTGCCGTCTCACTCCTACTCCTCTCATCATCCCCTGACGTCTCACTCCTGCTCCTCTCATCATCCCCTACCGTCTACTCCTGCTCCTCTCATCATCCCCTGCCGTCTCACTCCTGCTCCTCTCATCATCCCCTGCATCTCACTCCTGCTCCTCTCATCATCCCCTGACGTCTACTCCTGCTCCTCTCATCATCCCCTGCCGTCTCACTCCTACTCCTCTCATCATCCCCTGACGTCTCACTCCTGCTCCTCTCATCATCCCCTGCCGTCTCACTCCTGCTCCTCTCATCATCCCCTGCCGTCTCACTCCTGCTCCTCTCATTATCCCCTGCTGTCTCACTCCTGCTCCTCTCATCATCCCCTGACGTCTCACTCCTGCTCCTCTCATCATCCCCTGACGTCTACTTCTGCTCCTCTCATCATCCCCTGCCATCTAACTCCTGCTCCTCTCATGATCCCCTGCCGTCTCACTCCTACTCCTCTCATCATCCCCTGACGTCTCACTCCTGCTCCTCTCATCATCCCCTGACGTCTACTCCTGCTCCTCTCATCATCCCCTGCCGTCTCACTCCTAATCCTCTCATCATCCCCTGACGTCTACTCCTGCTGCTCTCATCATCCCCTGACGTCTCACTCCTACTCCTCTCATCATCCCCTGCCGTCTCATTCCTGCTCCTCTTATCATCCCCTGCTGTCTCACTCCTGCTCCTCTCATCATCCCCTGATGTTTCACTCCTGCTCCTCTCATCATCCTCTGCCGTCTCACTCCTGCTCCTATCATCATCCCCTGATGTCTCACTTCTGCTCCTCTAATCATCCCTTGCCGTCTCACTCCTGCTCCTCTCATTATCCCCTGCTGTCTCACACCCGCTCCTCTCATCATCCCCTGCCGTCTCATTCCTGCTTCTCTCTTCATCCCCTGCCGTCTCACTCCTACTCCTCTCATCATCCACTGACGTCTCACTCCTGCTGCTCTCATCATCCCCTGCCGTCTCACTCCTGCTCCTCTCATCATCCCCTGCCGTCTCACTCCTACTCCTCTCATCATCCCCTGCCGTCTCACTCCTACTCCTCTCATCATCCCCTGCCGTCTCACTCCTACTCCTCTCATCATCCCCTGCCGTCTCACTCCTGCTCCTCTCATCATCCCCTGCCGTCTCACTCCTGCTCCTCTCATCATCCCCTGCGTCTCACTCCTGCTCCTCTCATCATCCCCTGACGTCTACTCCTGCTCCTCTCATCATCCCCTGCCGTCTCACTCCTACTCCTCTCATCATCCCCTGACGTCTCACTCCTGCTCCTCTCATCATCCCCTGTCGTCTCACTTCTGCTCCTCTCATCATCCCCTGCCGTCTCACTCCTACTCCTCTCATCATCCCCTGACGTCTCACTCCTGCTGCTCTCATCATCCCCTGCCGTCTCACTCCTGCTCCTCTCATCATCCCCTGCCATCTCACTCCTGCTCCTCTCATCATCCCCTGCGTCTCACTCCTACTCCTCTCATTATCCCCTGCCGTCTCACTCCTACTCCTCTCATCATCCCCTGCCGTCTCACTCCTGCTCCTCTCATCATTCCCTGCGTCTCACTCCTGCTCCTCTCATCATCCCCTGCCGTCTCACTCCTGCTCCTATCATCATCCCCTGACGTCTCACTCCTGCTCCTCTAATCATCCCTTGCCGTCTCACTCCTGCTCCTCTCATTGTCCCCTGCTGTCTCACTCCTGCTCCTCTCATCATCCCCTGCCGTCTCACTCCTGCTGCTCTCATCATCCCCTGCCGTCTCACTCCTGCTCCTCTCATCATCCCCTGCCGTCTCACTCCTGCTCCTCTCATCATCCCCTGCCGTCTCACTCCTACTCCTCTCATCATCCCCTGCCGTCCCACTCCTACTCCTCTCATCATCCCCTGCCGTCTCACTCCTACTCCTCTCATCATCCCCTGCCGTCTCACTCCTGCTCCTCTCATCATCCCCTGCCGTCTCACTCCTGCTCCTCTCATCATCCCCTGCCGTCTCACTCCTACTCCTCTCATCATCCCCTGCGTCTCACTCCTACTCCTCTCATCATCCCCTGCCGTCTCACTCCTGCTCCTCTCATCATCCCCTGCCGTCTCACTCCTGCTCCTCTCATCATCCCCTGCCGTCTCCTCTCATCATCCCCTGCCGTCTCACTCCTACTCCTCTCATCATCCCCTGCCGTCTCACTCCTGCTCCTCTCATCATCCCCTGCCGTCTCCTCTCATCATCCCCTGCCGCCTCACTCCTACTCCTCTCATCATCCCCTGCCATCTCACTCCTACTCCTCTCATCATCCCCTGACGTCTCACTCCTGCTCCTCTCATCATCCCCTACCGTCTACTCCTGCTCCTCTCATCATCCCCTGCCGTCTCACTCCTGCTCCTCTCATCATCCCCTGCATCTCACTCCTGCTCCTCTCATCATCCCCTGACGTCTACTCCTGCTCCTCTCATCATCCCCTGCCGTCTCACTCCAACTCCTCTCATCATCCCCTGACGTCTCACTCCTGCTCCTCTCATCATCCCCTGCCGTCTCACTCCTGCTCCTCTCATCATCCCCTGCCGTCTCACTCCTGCTCCTCTCATTATCCCCTGCTGTCTCACTCCTGCTCCTTTCATCATCCCCTACCGTCTCACTCCTACTCCTCTCATCATCCCCTGACATCTCACTCCTGCTCCTCTCATCATCCCCTGACGTCTACTTCTGCTCCTCTCATCATCCCCTGCCGTCTCACTCCCTCTCCTCTCATGATTTCCTGCCGTCTCACTCCTACTCCTCTCATCATCCCCTGACGTCTCACTCCTGCTCCTCTCATCATCCCCTGACGTCTCACTCCTACTCCTCTCATCATCCCCTGCCGTCTCATTCCTGCTCCTCTTATCATCCCCTGCCGTCTCACTCCTGCTCCTCTCATTATCCCCTGATGTTTCACTCCTGCTCCTCTCATCATCCCCTGCCGTCTCACTCCTGCTCCTCTCATCATCCCCTGACGTCTTCTTCTGCTCCTCTCATCATCCCCTGCCGTCTCACTCCCTCTCCTCTCATGATCCCCTGCCGTCTCACTCCTACTCCTCTCATCATCCCCTGACGTCTCACTCCTGCTCCTCCCATCATCCCCTGACGTCTACTCCTGCTCCTCTCATCATCCCCTGCCGTCTCACTCCTAATCCTCTCATCATCCCCTGACGTCTACTCCTGCTCCTCTCATCATCCCCTGACGTCTCACTCCTACTCCTCTCATCATCCCCTGCCGTCTCATTCCTGCTCCTCTTATCATCCCCTGCCGTCTCACTCCTGCTCCTCTCATTATCCCCTGATGTTTCACTCCTGCTCCTCTCATCATCCCCTGCCGTCTCACTCCTGCTCCTATCATCATCCCCTGATGTCTCACTTCTGCTCCTCTAATCATCCCTTGCCGTCTCACTCCTGCTCCTCTCATTATCCCCTGCTGTCTCACTCCCGCTCCTCTCATCATCCCCTGCCGTCTCATTCCTGCTTCTCTCATCATCCCCTGCCGTCTCACTCCTACTCCTCTCATCATCCCCTGACGTCTCACTCCTGCTGCTCTCATCATCCCCTGCCGTCTCACTCCTGCTCCTCTCATCATCCCCTGCCGTCTCACTCCTGCTCCTCTCATCATCCCCTGCCGTCTCACTCCTACGCCTCTCATCATCCCCTGCCGTCCCACTCCTACTCCTCTCATCATCCCCTGCCGTCTCACTCCTACTCCTCTCATCATCCCCTGCCGTCTCACTCCTGCTCCTCTCATCATCCCCTGCCATCTCACTCCTGCTCCTCTCATCATCCCCTGTCGTCTCACTCCTACTCCTCTCATCATCCCCTGCGTCTCACTCCTACTCCTCTCATCATCCCCTGCCGTCTCACTCCTGCTCCTCTCATCATCCCCTGCCGTCTCACTCCTGCTCCTCTCATCATCCCCTGCCGTCTCCTCTCATCATGCCCTGCCGTCTCACTCCTACTCCTCTCATCATCCCCTGCCGTCTCACTCCTGCTCCTCTCATCATCCCCTGCCGTCTCCTCTCATCATCCCCAGCCGCCTCACTCCTACTCCTCTCATCATCCCCTGCCGTCTCACTCCTACTCCTCTCATCATCCCCTGACGTCTCACTCCTGCTCCTCTCATCATCCCCTACCGTCTACTCCTGCTCCTCTCATCATCCCCTGCCGTCTCACTCCTGCTCCTCTCATCATCCCCTGCATCTCACTCCTGCTCCTCTCATCATCCCCTGACGTCTACTCCTGCTCCTCTCATCATCCCCTGCCGTCTCACTCCTACTCCTCTCATCATCCCCTGACGTCTCACTCCTGCTCCTCTCATCATCCCCTGCCGTCTCACTCCTGCTCCTCTCATCATCCCCTGCCGTCTCACTCCTGCTCCTCTCATTATCCCCTGCTGTCTCACTCCTGCTCCTTTCATCATCCCCTACCGTCTCACTCCTATTCCTCTCATCATCCCCTGACGTCTCACTCCTGCTCCTCTCATCATCCCCTGACGTCTACTTCTGCTCCTCTCATCATCCCCTGCCATCTAACTCCTGCTCCTCTCATGATCCCCTGCCGTCTCACTCCTACTCCTCTCATCATCCCCTGACGTCTCACTCCTGCTCCTCTCATCATCCCCTGACGTCTACTCCTGCTCCTCTCATCATCCCCTGCCGTCTCACTCCTAATCCTCTCATCATCCCCTGACGTCTACTCCTGCTGCTCTCATCATCCCCTGACGTCTCACTCCTACTCCTCTCATCATCCCCTGCCGTCTCATTCCTGCTCCTCTTATCATCCCCTGCTGTCTCACTCCTGCTCCTCTCATCATCCCCTGATGTTTCACTCCTGCTCCTCTCATCATCCTCTGCCGTCTCACTCCTGCTCCTATCATCATCCCCTGATGTCTCACTTCTGCTCCTCTAATCATCCCTGCCGTCTCACTCCTGCTCCTCTCATTATCCCCTGCTGTCTCACTCCCGCTCCTCTCATCATCCCCTGCCGTCTCATTCCTGCTTCTCTCTTCATCCCCTGCCGTCTCACTCCTACTCCTCTCATCATCCACTGACGTCTCACTCCTGCTGCTCTCATCATCCCCTGCCGTCTCACTCCTGCTCCTCTCATCATCCCCTGCCGTCTCACTCCTACTCCTCTCATCATCCCCTGCCGTCTCACTCCTACTCCTCTCATCATCCCCTGCCGTCTCACTCCTACTCCTCTCATCATCCCCTGCCGTCTCACTCCTGCTCCTCTCATCATCCCCTGCCATCTCACTCCTGCTCCTCTCATCATCCCCTGCCGTCTCACTCCTGCTCTTCTCATCACTCCCTGCTGTCTCACTCCTGCTCCTCACATCATCCCCTGCGTCTCACTCCTACTCCTCTCATCATCCCCTGCCGTCTCACTCCTGCTCCTCTCATCATCCCCTGCCGTCTCACTCCTGCTCCTCTCATCATCCCCTGCCGTCTCCTCTCATCATCCCCTGCCGTCTCACTCCTACTCCTCTTATCATCCCCTGCCGTCTCACTCCTGCTCCTCTCATCATCCCCTGCCGTCTCCTCTCATCATCCCCTGCCGTCTCACTCCTACTCCTCTCATCATCCCCTGCCGTCTCACTCCTACTCCTCTCATCATCCCCTGACGTCTCACTCCTGCTCCTCTCATCATCCCCTACCGTCTACTCCTGCTCCTCTCATCATCCCCTGCCGTCTCACTCCTGCTCCTCTCATTATCCCCTGCGTCTCACTCCTGCTCCTCTCATCATCCCCTGACGTCTACTCCTGCTCCTCTCATCATCCCCTGCCGTCTCACTCCTACTCCTCTCATCATCCCCTGACGTCTCACTCCTGCTCCTCTCATCATCCCCTGTCGTCTCACTTCTGCTCCTCTCATCATCCCCTGCCGTCTCACTCCTACTCCTCTCATCATCCCCTGACGTCTCACTCCTGCTGCTCTCATCATCCCCTGCCGTCTCACTCCTGCTCCTCTCATCATCCCCTGCCATCTCACTCCTGCTCCTCTCATCATCCCCTGCGTCTCACTCCTACTCCTCTCATCATCCCCTGCCGTCTCACTCCTACTCCTCTCATCATCCCCTGCCGTCTCACTCCTGCTCCTCTCATCATTCCCTGCGTCTCACTCCTGCTCCTCTCATCATCCCCTGCCGTCTCACTCCTGCTCCTATCATCATCCCCTGACGTCTCACTCCTGCTCCTCTAATCATCCCTTGCCGTCTCACTCCTGCTCCTCTCATCGTCCCCTGCTGTCTCACTCCTGCTCCTCTCATCATCCCCTGCCGTCTCACTCCTGCTGCTCTCATCATCCCCTGCCGTCTCACTCCTGCTCCTCTCATCATCCCCTGCCGTCTCACTCCTGCTCCTCTCATCATCCCCTGCCGTCTCACTCCTACTCCTCTCATCATCCCCTGCCGTCCCACTCCTACTCCTCTCATCATCCCCTGCCGTCTCACTCCTACTCCTCTCATCATCCCCTGCCGTCTCACTCCTGCTCCTCTCATCATCCCCTGCCGTCTCACTCCTGCTCCTCTCATCATCCCCTGCCGTCTCACTCCTACTCCTCTCATCATCCCCTGCGTCTCACTCCTACTCCTCTCATCATCCCCTGCCGTCTCACTCCTGCTCCTCTCATCATCCCCTGCCGTCTCACTCCTGCTCCTCTCATCATCCCCTGCCGTCTCCTCTCATCATCCCCTGCCGTCTCACTCCTACTCCTCTCATCATCCCCTGCCGTCTCACTCCTGCTCCTCTCATCATCCCCTGCCGTCTCCTCTCATCATCCCCTGCCGCCTCACTCCTACTCCTCTCATCATCCCCTGCCATCTCACTCCTACTCCTCTCATCATCCCCTGACGTCTCACTCCTGCTCCTCTCATCATCCCCTACCGTCTACTCCTGCTCCTCTCATCATCCCCTGCCGTCTCACTCCTGCTCCTCTCATCATCCCCTGCATCTCACTCCTGCTCCTCTCATCATCCCCTGACGTCTACTCCTGCTCCTCTCATCATCCCCTGCCGTCTCACTCCAACTCCTCTCATCATCCCCTGACGTCTCACTCCTGCTCCTCTCATCATCCCCTGCCGTCTCACTCCTGCTCCTCTCATCATCCCCTGCCGTCTCACTCCTGCTCCTCTCTTTATCCCCTGCTGTCTCACTCCTGCTCCTTTCATCATCCCCTACCGTCTCACTCCTACTCCTCTCATCATCCCCTGACATCTCACTCCTGCTCCTCTCATCATCCCCTGACGTCTACTTCTGCTCCTCTCATCATCCCCTGCCGTCTCACTCCCTCTCCTCTCATGATTTCCTGCCGTCTCACTCCTACTCCTCTCATCATCCCCTGACGTCTCACTCCTGCTCCTCTCATCATCCCCTGACGTCTCACTCCTACTCCTCTCATCATCCCCTGCCGTCTCATTCCTGCTCCTCTTATCATCCCCTGCCGTCTCACTCCTGCTCCTCTCATTATCCCCTGATGTTTCACTCCTGCTCCTCTCATCATCCCCTGCCGTCTCACTCCTGCTCCTCTCATCATCCCCTGAAGTCTACTTCTGCTCCTCTCATCATCCCCTGCCGTCTCACTCCCTCTCCTCTCATGATCCCCTGCCGTCTCACTCCTACTCCTCTCATCATCCCCTGACGTCTCACTCCTGCTCCTCTCATCATCCCCTGACGTCTACTCCTGCTCCTCTCATCATCCCCTGCCGTCTCACTCCTAATCCTCTCATCATCCCCTGACGTCTACTCCTGCTCCTCTCATCATCCCCTGACGTCTCACTCCTACTCCTCTCATCATCCCCTGCCGTCTCATTCCTGCTCCTCTTATCATCCCCTGCCGTCTCACTCCTGCTCCTCTCATTATCCCCTGATGTTTCACTCCTGCTCCTCTCATCATCCCCTGCCGTCTCACTCCTGCTCCTATCATCATCCCCTGATGTCTCACTTCTGCTCCTCTAATCATCCCTTGCCGTCTCACTCCTGCTCCTCTCATTATCCCCTGCTGTCTCACTCCCGCTCCTCTCATCATCCCCTGCCGTCTCATTCCTGCTTCTCTCATCATCCCCTGCCGTCTCACTCCTACTCCTCTCATCATCCCCTGACGTCTCAATCCTGCTGCTCTCATCATCCCCTGCCGTCTCACTCCTGCTCCTCTCATCATCCCCTGCCGTCTCACTCCTACTCCTCTCATCATCCCCTGCCGTCTCACTCCTACTCCTCTCATCATCCCCTGCCGTCTCACTCCTACTCCTCTCATCATCCCCTGCCGTCTCACTCCTGCTCCTCTCATCATCCCCTGCCATCTCACTCCTGCTCCTCTCATCATCCCTGCCGTCTCACTCCTGCTCTTCTCATCACCCCCTCCTGTCTCACTCCAGCTCCTCTCATCATCCCCTGCGTCTCACTCCTACTCCTCTCATCATCCCCTGCCGTCTCACTCCTGCTCCTCTCATCATCCCCTGCCGTCTCACTCCTGCTCCTCTCATCATCCCCTGCCGTCTCACTCCTACTCCTCTCATCATCCCCTGCCGTCTCACTCCTGCTCCTCTCATCATCCCCTGCGTCTCACTCCTGCTCCTCTCATCATCCCCTGCCGTCTCACTCCTGCTCCTATCATCATCCCCTGCGTCTCACTCCTGCTCCTCTCATCATCCCCTGATGTCTACTCCTGCTCCTCTCATCATCCCCTGCCGTCTCACTCCTACTCCTCTCATCATCCCCTCCGTCTCAGTCCTACTCCTCTCATCATCCCCTGCCGTCTCACTCCTACTCCTCTCATCATCCCCTGCCGTCTCACTCCTGCTCCTCTCATCATCCCCTGACGTCTACTCCTGCTTCTCTCATCATCCCCTGCCGTCTACTCCTGCTCCTCTCATCATCCCCTGCCATCTCACTCCTGCTCCTCTCATCATCCCTTGCCGTCTCACTCCTGCTCCTCTCATCATCCCCTGCATCTCACTCCTGCTCCTCTCATCATCCCCTGACGTCTACTCCTGCTCCTCTCATTATCCCCTGCCGTCTCACTCCTACTCCTCTCATCATCCCCTGACGTCTCACTCCTGCTCCTCTCATCATCCCCTGTCGTCTCACTCCTGCTCCTCTCATCATCCCCTGCCGTCTCACTCCTACTCCTCTCATCATCCCCTGACGTCTCACTCCTGCTGCTCTCATCATCCCCTGCCGTCTCACTCCTGCTCCTCTCATCATCCCCTGCCGTCTCACTCCTGCTCCTCTCATCATCCCCTGCGTCTCACTCCTACTCCTCTCATCATCCCCTGCCGTCTCACTCCTACTCCTCTCATCATCCCCTGCCGTCTCACTCCTGCTCCTCTCATCATCCCCTGCGTCTCACTCCTGCTCCTCTCATCATCCCCTGCCGTCTCACTCCTGCTCCTATCATCATCCCCTGCGTCTCACTCCTGCTCCTCTCATCATCCCCTGACGTCTACTCCTGCTCCTCTCATCATCCCCTGCCGTCTCACTCCTACTCCTCTCATCATCCCCTGACGTCTCACTCCTGCTCCTCTCATCATCCCCTGTCGTCTCACTCCTGCTCCTCTCATCATCCCCTACCGTCTACTCCTGCTCCTCTCATCATCCCCTGCCGTCTCACTCCTGCTCCTCTCATCATCCCCTGCGTCTCACTCCTGCTCCTCTCATCATCCCCTGACGTCTACTCCTGCTCCTCTCATCATCCCCTGCCGTCTCACTCCTACTCCTCTCATCATCCCCTGACGTCTCACTCCTGCTCCTCTCATCATCCCCTGTCGTCTCACTCCTGCTCCTCTCATCATCCCCTGCCGTCTCACTCCTACTCCTCTCATCATCCCCTGACGTCTCACTCCTGTTGCTCTCATCATCCCCTGCCGTCTCACTCCTGCTCCTCTCATCATCCCCTGCCGTCTCACTCCTGCTCCTCTCATCATCCCCTGCCGTCTCACTCCTGCTCCTCTCATCATCCCCTGCATCTCACTCCTACTCCTCTCATCATCCCCTGCCGTCTCACTCCTGCTCCTCTCATCATCCCCTGCGTCTCACTCCTGCTCCTCTCATCATCCCCTGCCGTCTCACTCCTGCTCCTATCATCATCCCCTGACGTCTCACTCCTGCTGCTCTCATCATCCCCTGCCGTCTCACTCCTGCTCCTTTCATCATCCCCTGCCGTCTCACTCCTGCTCCTCTCATCATCCCCACACCAATCTCACCCCTGCTCCTCTCATCATCCCCTGCCGTCTCACTCCTGCTCCTCTCATCATCCCCTGCGTCTCACTCCTGCTCCTCTCATCATCCCCTGCCATCTCACTCCTACTCCTCTCATCATCCCCTGCCGTCTCACTCCTGCTCCTCTCATCATCCCCCCACCTATCTCACTCCTGCTCCTCTCATCATCCCCCCACCTATCTCACCCGCTGCTCCTCTAATCATCCCCTCCGCCCATCTTGCCTCTGGCTTTTTCATGATCCTCCTGGCCCCGCTATCTCAACCCCTGCTGCTCTAATCTCCCCGCTCGTCCTCGTCCTCCACATCCCCCCCTCGTCGGAGCCTGGAGCATCATGACGCCGCCAGACAGTCCTGACATTACTGTCACAGATCGGCTTCCTGGCGCACTGCCTGCTATTCAAAAGGGGCCGCTCTTTCGAAGCAATCACGGATCGCCGGACCTTCAGCCAATGAAAAGCTGCCACTTTGCAGCTTCTCATTGGCTGGCGGTCCACGAGCCGTGATTGGCTCTGAAGCTGGAGGAGAGATTGGCTGGCAGCTGCTTATGCAGATATGAACTTTAAAGTAAAGCAGGGTCCTGAAGCTTTCACTTTTTGGTGGCCGGGCGGAGGCGGAACTGGTTCCGCCTTCAATTAGAATGTTGGAACGCAGTTCCGCCCCGCTCCGGCCCACTTTAACCACTATGTATGTGACTACATTGTCATTACAGTCCGTATTGGTGTAATGGTCAGGCGTCCGAATACTTTTGTCCATATAGTGTATGTGGGGCATATACTGATGAGGAAGAGGCATGTGGGGCACAGACTTGTCAGGATGGTGCATGTGGAGAACAGACTGGTGAGGAGGGGGTGTGTGGGACACAGACAGAAGAGGAGGGGGCGTGCGGGAAACAGACAGAAGAGGAGGGGGCGTGTGGGACACCGACAGAAGAGGAGGGGGCGTGTGGGACACAGACAGAAGAGGAGGGGGCATGTGGGGCACCGACAGAAGAGGAGGGGGCGTGTGGGTAATCAACAGAAAAGGAGGGGGCGTGTGGGGCACAGACAGAAAAGGAGGGGTCATGTGGGACACAGACGGAAGAGGAGGGTGTGTGTGGGGTGCAGGCAGAAGAGGAGGGGGCATGTGGGGCACTGACAGAAAAGGAGGGGTTGTGTGGGGCAAATACGGAAAAGGAGGGGGCGTGTGGGGCACAGACGGAAAAGGAGGGGGCGTGTGGGGCACAGACAAGAGGAGGGGGCCTTTGGGGGTAGACAGAAGAGGAGGGGGCGTGTGGGAAACAGACAGAAAAGAAGGGGGCAAGTGGGGGGCAGACAGAGGAGGGGGTGTGTGGGGCGCAGGCAGAAGAAGAGGGGGCGTGTGGGGCACTGACAGAAGAGGAGGGGGCGTGTGGGGCAAATACGGAAAAGGAGGGTGCGTGTTGGGGCACAGACGGAAAAGGAGGGGGCGTGTGGGGCACAGACGGAAAAGGAGGGGGCATGTGGGGCACAGACAAGAGAAGGGGGCCTTTGGGGGGTAGACAGAAGAGGAGGGAGCGTGTGGGGCACTGACAGAAGAGGAGGGGGCGTGTGGGTAATCGACAGAAAAGGAGGGGGCGTGTGGGGCACTGACAGAAGAGGAGGGGGCGTGTGGGTAATCGACAGAAAAGGAGGGGGCGTGTGGGGCACAGACATAAAAGGTGGGGACATGTGGGACACAGACAGAAGAGGAGGGGGCGTGTGGGGCACCGACAGAAAAGGAGGGGGCGTGTGGGGCACAGACAGAAGAGGAGGGGGCGTGTGGGTAATCGACAGAAAAGGAGGGGGCGTGTGGGGCACAGACAGAAAAGGAGGGGGCATGTGGGTCACAGACAGAAGAGGAGGGGGCGTGTGGGGCGCAGGCAGAAGAGGAGGGGGCGTATGGGGCACTGACAGAAGAGGAGGGGGCGTGTCGGGCAAATACGGAAAAGGAGGGGGTGTGTGGGGCACAGACGGAAAAGGAGTGGGCGTGTGGGGCACAGACTGAAAAGGAGGGGGCGTGTGGGGCACAGACAAGAGGAGGGGGCCTTTGGGGGGAAGACAGAAGAGGAGGGGGCGTGTGGGAGACAGACAGAAAAGAAGGGGGCATGTGGGGGGCAGACAGAGGAGGGGGGGTGGGGCGCAGGCAGAAGAGGAGGGGGCGTGTGGGGCACTGACAGAAGAGGAGGGGGTGTGTGGGTAATCGACAGAAAAGGAGGGGGCGTGTGGGGCACAGACAGAAGGGAATCCGCAGATTATTGCTGTAAACCCCGGGGAGCAATATTTGATGCGTTTTTGGGTGGACATTTGATACACCCCTACAACTCTGGTACATGGGTCCACTAATCTGTGGTGGATTGAAAAATTATTTTTACAATATTAATTATTTATTCTTGCAAATTTGCACTTTGATGACACATGTGGAGTTTTAAGAGAGACTTTCTGTTGCATTTTAAACCCAATAAAATATACAGTTTGGACACTATAACAAATAGTACTTCACTATATGTCGCCATTTTCTTCCTACTTTTTGGTGATTTAACTCAAAACGGAGTGGAGAAGTGGTGGACTAACCTGGAGGAGACCTACTGGGAGTCAGTAGAAGCAATACCACAGGCGTATTTGGGTGGGCACGACTGACACCCCACTTAATCTGGTACGTGGGTCTGCAAATTTAGGGGGATTCCACGTTGTTAGATTAATTTCGAGATATTTGAGTTCATTGAATTAATATAAACAGAACTAATTTCTAAAGTACTTCACCATATATCACTTTCTTTTTTTCCATCTCTATGGTAAAAAAAAATATATGAAAATTGGAGTGGGGACTTATTGCCGGAAAATAGGATTTTGGTACCTACCGGTAAATCCTTTTCTCTTAGTCCGTAGAGGATGCTGGGGACTCCAAAAGGACGATGGGGTATAGACGGATCCGCAGGAGCTTGGGCACACTATAAAGACTTAAAACTGGGTGTGAACTGGCTCCTCCCTCTATGCCCCTCCTCCAGACCTCAGTTAGAAAACTGTGCCCAGAAGAGATGGACATTTCAAGGAAAGAATTTATTGTTACAAACACAGTGAGTGTCATACCAGCTCACACCTCAAACACACCGTAGAACGTGGCATTCAGTAGAATACCAGGCAACGGCATGAACAAAACACAGCCACATGCTGAAAAATATGTAACACAAACGGTGTGTCCACATAAGCGAAATTAAGACCCCGCATGCCATGGCATGAACAACGGTAGCCACCGCCCTACCGAAAAGACACACCACCAGGTTGTAACCAAAAGCAATAACTGCAGACACAGAACACACTGTGTCGGGCGCCCAGCATCCTCTACGGACTAAGAGAAAAGGATTTACTGGTAGGTACCAAAATCCTATTTTCTCCTACGTCCTAGAGGATGCTGGGGACTCCAAAAGGACCATGGGGTTTATACCAAAGCTCCAAAACGGGCGGGAGAGTGCGGACTACTCTGCAGCACCGAGTGAGCAAACATAAGGTCCCCAAAATCAGGGTATCAAACTTGTAAAGCATAGTAAAAGCGTTTGACCCCGATCAAGAATTCGCTCGGCAATAGCTGAACCGCCGAGACTCCTCGGCATCCGCCCAAGAAAAAACCCATCTTCGCAAAGGAAGAAACCTCCACCGACTTTGGTGATGACAAAGCAGTCGCAGAACGAACATGTCAAGCTTCAATCACAGATTCAGCATGTAACTGACTGTATAAACAGTCTCCCAAATCAAGATGGGAACACACCAGACCCACAGGGCCTCTGCTTTTCCAAAGTGAGCCAAGGTGATGACCTACCTACTCCAATCCCAGACTAGACCAAGGGAATTTGAACCAGCTAATGCCTAAGTAAGCCCCAGCATCAACATAGGCCGATTTCTGTGAAAGCCAGAAAACACTATTGGTAGAAGTACCAACCGGGAACTCAATTCCTCTCTATCCACCTGAAAGATCAAACAAGGCTCTTGTGAGCCAAGACCACCACTTCCGACACCCGCCTTGCGGACGTCAAAGTCAATAGCCTGACGACTTTCCAAGAGAGACATTTCGTACAGGAACTTATTAGGCTTTCCTCCACCTCGGCTTGCATGGCTAAGCACGAGCTAGCTGAAAGTCCTCCAAAGGAGCCTTCCTGGCTACACACCGAGACACATAATTACTCCAACAATGGTGGAAGCGTTGTGCCGTTAGTTCTGTCGTAGCCTAAATATTTGAAGAAACTACTTCACTGGGAACAACCTTTCGACTTAGGACATGACCTTCAACCGTCTCGTCGCCAGACGCAGACGCGTTACGTGCTAATACACGCCATGATCTTATTGTAACATTACCTCACGTAAAGGAAGAGGGCAGTAATTTCTTATGAAAAACTGGATAGCCAACCCTCGCTGACTAAACCGTATTTTAAGAGGATCATCGGAGCCTCAGATCATCTTACGCTTACCACTGTCAGAAAGGTGAAAACGGAGAAGCCACCTAGACCGACTAAAAACACCCACGGTGTCACGAGGATGTCTACTGTTATAACTTGAGTGTCCCTTAACCTGGAACAATCTCCTCGAGGCCTCTCATTGAAGAGAGACGCCAACATGACCAATTGCGACACTCCACAAAGACTTGTCACGTCCGGGAAAGCATCTCGATGATGACAGAATTTTTCCCGGCTGGATATCGTGTCCGCAGAGGAAATTTATTTCTCCGTTGTTTGCCTCCGGAACGAAGGCTGCTAATATAGCTTTTACCAGACATCCCACTCAACTGCAAACTGTGCATCTTCTGTCAGTTCCGCATTTTCCTTGTTCCGCACTAGCGGCTTACTTATGCCATTGCTGATAAGTCGTCTGGCAGAATTAATACGGACAGAACATGAAGAATATTTCAAGAAAACTTACAGTAGACAAGCTTCCCAACTTGACCACACACTCTGGAAATACGTCCCTTGCAAAGGACTGCTCTCCAGCTTCGGAGATCTGAATGCACAGACACCAGGATCTAAACCTGGATCCCTAACCTTCATTCCTCTAGAAGGAAAGAACCGAGCAAACAGCACAGGAGCGAAGTCCTGGCCATTTTGATTATAGTCCGGTGCATGCGCAGGTGAGACCTGGACCACATTTCTAACCGGTCCCATGAAACCCGCTCTGGTATTAGACCTGCTCACTGCAAAAGGCTTCTTATGCCGCAACCATCTGTCTTATTAATGGAACTTATTGATGAGGTGTCACCTCAAAGCCGATTGCACTCTGGATCCCCAGACCTCTTTCCACAGGAAAAACACCTAACCCTAACCGGTCAGTATCAACTCTGAAACCCACTTCAGACATCTGCGTCATTGGTAACACCAGGCCAATCCCTGCGCCGAAGAACAGTCAGGGATAAACAACGACATGCACCGCGTAGAGGATGCTGGGGATCTTACAAGGACAACCAATGTCCTGAACTTGACGCACATTTGTATGGCGTCGCGTGCTACCTCCTTCCATAGAGGAAAGGCAAGATCTATTAGATAAAATAGCAAGGGGAAACAACCGTAGCTCAGAATG